>NC_063052.1:42918491-43218491 GCF_018812025.1 Megalobrama amblycephala | reverse complement strand
CAGCTTAAGTAAAAACACAATGAATATGTAATACAGTGCATAACTAACTTTGCATCAGTGAGTTTATGGTCATTGAATTGAAGGTTAATGTAACTTTAAGTGATATTGTGTCGCCTATAAGCTGTTATATTGACGTCTTTCCACAATTGAAACACTGATTGAGCGATTACATGAGACATGATTCATTTCGAATAAGTTGTCCTGTACCTTCTGATGTTCATTCATGTTGATTTGGTGCTGTAACTGTAGTAAAAAGGAGATGAGCTGATCGGTTCACGAGCCGCTTGAACTGAGGCTCTACAGCAGTCTGTCACATGATATTAAAGGCTATTAAACAGATATTAAAATAGCTGTTTTGGTAGCTGAAATTCCGGTGCATCTCTAATAAAAACTTCTTTTTTTTACAAAAACTAATAAAAATGCACAACAAAGTTACTTAAACCTTTAATCAAATTAAAAACAGAAAATATTAAAATAAAAATGAATTCAAAATATGAATACTAAATAGCACAGATCTGTTGATTAATTCTGATGTTCTCTCTCATCAGCCGACGCTGTGGTTTCACTCCAGCTCAGTTCTGGCTCTGGCTCTGGACAGCATGACGGTGTCGTACAGACTGGGACAGGCCAGCGCCCCCATGTGGCAGCTCTCGGACGCTCTGACCGACTCGGGAAGGAAGGTCAGCGGGATTCAGTCCATTTAATACACAGCTTCATTATGTCATTTTTACATATTAAACATCATGTCAGTGATGCTTTTGATTAGAATTACAGCGTATTAGAATCCAATTAGAGCATTTAAAGCGACAGACGACAAAATAATAAACAGAACATCATCACCACTGCTGTTCTTATGGTTTTTGGTGTGAATGGGCCTCAGTCTGTAACTTGTGACTTTATGCAACTGTGTTTTCTAGGTGGTTTCAGCTTATGGCTCTGTTCCGTTTCCCATGATGCATGGCAGCTGCCTCCCTGAGGCTCTGGATGCTTTTGCTGATGCGTTACCGTGGAAACCCCTGTCTGCGTGTCCTGAGCTCGGCGACGGACGCTGTTTCGGCCAATCGGTGACTCTGAAAGGTTTCGGTGGGCAGAGTCTAGTCAGGTGAGAGGATGTTACATTGATATATTTAGCTGAGGTTTGTTTGTTTATCCTCCTAATAAATGTGTTACACTGTCACACACGAGTCCTGGTGTTGACGAGCATTAGTTTTAAAGTTACATTACAACAGACGAAGTGATTGAGTTATGATTAACCATCATGCACTGTTCGATTTCTGATTACTGCCTGTATGGTCAATACGTTTCACACATTATAAAGAATACAAATCAGAATTTATGATTTATAAAAATGTTTTTAACCACCTTACCTGTGGGACACTTGCTATTATACGTTTATAACAATCTTAGTCTAAACCTAAAGTAATCTTGACAAACTATAAATCATCTGAAAGCTTTCAGACTCTAGTTTTCATATTTGAAGAAATGACAGAGCAATAGATAAATAGCCATAGATTCTTCATTTGTGATGTGGTGCCAAACTATAACACACGGATTTAGGAGTTGAATTCAAATCAAATATTAACATTACTGCACAAACTTCTTCTGAATAGGAAATCTACTTCATAAATATTTCAAAAAGTGTGGAAAAAATATGGTTCAGATCACTCAAAACATATATGAAAGAGTCCTTATATGGTGGAGTCTGGATGTCATCTAGTGGAAGAGTTTGGTACTGCGCGCAAAAAAACCTTCAGATATCGACCTAAAATTTGGCACAGAACTTGTTCAGATATTTAATTTTGATTTTCTTGAAGTTTTAGAGTTGAACATGTTTTGTAAAATATATATTTTAATTTTTCATAAACTTCTATAACTTTTTTTAAATGTTACTTTTACAAATCTCTTCACTTGTACAATAATCTGTGAAGTGTTTCCTTTGAAAAAGATACCAATTTATGTTTAGATTAATTTATGTGAATGTCATTTCATTTAAATTCTGCTTCTTAAAATTCAAATTTTGCACCATGTTTGTTACCTTTAAAATTTAGCAATGGAATTGCAATTAAAAATGCAATTGAATCCATTTTAAAATGCTGTACCCAGTCCACCAGTTATTATATTTAACTAAAACTATTTAAAATATTTCTGTAAATTGAAATGAAACTATTTAATGAAAAACTAAACGAAAATTAGAAAATTAGCCTTTTCAACTAAATGAAATAAGTTTAAATAGAAGCACTAAAATTACTTGGAATTAAATAAAAACTAAAACTGAACTAAAATAAAAATAAATTAACCTAAATAGTATAAAAAATGTACAACTAATAAAAAAATAACAATAGCAGCACATAACAAACAAAAGCACATAACAAAATGACTAAAAAAATAAACTAAAATTTTAAATTAAAACTGAAAATATAAAAATAAAACCTAATTCAAAATATCAATAAACTATAGTGTCATATAAATAATATGGTCAAACTGTACAATAAGGTTTCATTAGTTATGTTAATTTCTACATTTACTAAAACTTTTTTAAAATCAAAAGTTAACATTCGTTAATGCACTGTGAACAATTAGATTTTTACTAACTTTAACAAAGATTAATAAATGAACCTTATTGTAGAGTGTAACCAATAATACTAAAATAACACAGTGAATATTGATTGGTCTAATATTAGTCTTGTATTTTGTCAGTCCTCCTCTCCCGGGCGTGGAGCCGCCCAGTCCTCTGCACTACGAGCGCTCTGGAGAAGACGTGCTGGCGACGTACGTCAGGTTACGTTACCCATCATCCCCACTGTGAGTGATCGACACACGCGGCTCTAACCGTACGGCTCTGAGACTGCTGTCATTGGTCATTGGTCTGAGTCACATGTCTGTTTCTGCAGGGCGGTGCAGCTGCTGTCCAGCCCCAGTAAACTCACCCCTCCATTCCCACAGATCTTCAGTCCGGATCTGGGTCCGCAGGGTTTCCTCCAGAACCAGTCCGCTCCTCCTGCCAGTGAGTGGATTTAAAGAGGACCTGTGATGTCGAAGTCTTTGATGAGACTGAATGATCCTATAATGAAATATTTCATACTTCAGTACAAAAAAAATAGCAAAAATGTATTTTTAGTGTTATAATAGTGATTTGATAATCACTAAAAATAAATTAAAAAGCAAATTGTGTGGGGAAAAAAAGGAATGGAAATGGTAAATAAGCCATTAAGTGC
The DNA here is from genome assembly GCF_018812025.1 of Megalobrama amblycephala. NCBI lineage: Eukaryota > Metazoa > Chordata > Actinopteri > Cypriniformes > Xenocyprididae > Megalobrama > Megalobrama amblycephala. The sequence continues at coordinate 43,215,276 of NC_063052.1, read as the reverse complement.
TCCTCTGCCGCCATCTACTGGTTATAGCGTTGATTTAATTTTACATTTTAAAATAAGTGTTTGTTTTTCACCATATGTTATTTTTCTTACATTGTTATACTTTAAATTTTACAAATGGTGACGATCTTTGAAGGATGAAAGAAAAACGTTTTTGGTCATCACATTAAAAAATAACATTTAAATTAGATAATAGTTACACTTTTGAGCTTTGAAGTGCTGGAAAGTCCTTAATTGCTCTAACAGTGGTCTATAACTATCTAATTGCTGGGTTATTATGATCAAAGCTATATGTGAATCATCTTTGGACACTCGTCACGTCGAGGGAGTAAGATTTGATGTCATCAGAGTTCGCCGTACCTTTGCTTTTGATGAATGGACTATATGCACGGTTCATATTTTAATGCAGTTATCACATTTACCTAATTTGCCAATAAACCAGTTTTATTGATTTCAATAAAGACGAAGCTATTGGGAGCGTTTAAAAACGCAGTATCTGTAATTAGACACACACACGCATTATTTTCCAGCACTTCAAATGTTATTTTTAATGTGATGACCACAAACATTATTTGTTCCTCCTTCTGAGATTGTCCCCATTGTAAAACCGAACGTTTAAAAAAGTAGGAAATTCAACATTTACGGAAGAGGATTAGGGCCAAGCAATAATAAAAAAATAAAACCATCTCGAGATTAAAGTTGCTAAATTGAGAAAAAACTCATTAAATTACGAGAAAAAAGTCGAGATAAAATGTTGAGAATAAACTTGTTAAATTACGAGAAAAAACTTGTTAAATTTCGAGAAAAAAGTCGAGATAAAATGTTGAGAATAAAGTCATTAAATTACGAGAAAAAAAGTCGTTAATTTACAAGAATAAACTCGTTAAATTACGAGAAAAAACTTGTTAAATTACGAGAAAAAAGTCTAGATAAAATGTTGAGAATAAACTTGTTAAATTATGAGAAAAAACTTGTTAAATTTTGAGAAAAAAGTTGAGATAAAATGTTGAGAATAAAGTCATTAAATTACGAGAAAAAAAGTTGTTAATTTACAAGAATAAACTCGTTAAATTACGAGAAAAAACTTGTTAAATTACGAGAAAAAAGTCGAGATAAAATGTTGAGAATAAAGTCATTAAATTACGAGAAAAAAAGTCGTTAATTTACAAGAATAAACTTGTTAAATTACGAGAAAAAACTTGTTAAATTACGAGAAAAAAGTCGAGATAAAATGTTGAGAATAAACTCGTTAAATTCCGAGAAAAAACTTGTTAAATTTCGAGAAAAAAGTCTAGATAAAATGTTGAGAATAAACTTGTTAAATTATGAGAAAAAACTTGTTAAATTTTGAGAAAAAAGTTGAGATAAAATGTTGAGAATAAAGTCATTAAATTACGAGAAAAAAAGTTGTTAATTTACAAGAATAAACTCGTTAAATTACGAGAAAAAACTTGTTAAATTACGAGAAAAAAGTCGAGATAAAATGTTGAGAATAAAGTCATTAAATTACGAGAAAAAAGTCGTTAATTTACAAGAATAAACTTGTTAAATTACGAGAAAAAACTTGTTAAATTACGAGAAAAAAGTCGAGATAAAATGTTGAGAATAAACTCGTTAAATTACGAGAAAAAACTTGTTAAATTTCGAGAAAAAAGTCGAGATAAAATGTTGAGAATAAAGTCATTAAATTACGAGAAAAAAAGTCGTTAATTTACAAGAAAAAAGCTTGTTAAATTTCGAGAAAAAAGTCGAGATAAAATGTTGACAATAAACTCATAATTTAATGAGTTTATTCTCAACATTTTATCTCGACTTTTTTCTCGAAATTTAACAACTTTAATCTCGAGATGGTTTTATTTTTTAATTATTGCTTGGCCCTAATCCTCTTCCGTAAACATTTGATAGAAATCACTTATTTAAAAATAAAAAAGACAATAATTACCACTTTAACCAGCAGGTGGCGGCAAAGTAGCATTTATTTGCGCATATATCAGCATAATCGTTTTTCACTTCAATTTTTAACTAAATATTAAACATTATAAAATAACTAGGTTTAAAAATACATTTTGTCAATGTGAAGTATGAAGTACTCATAAAATCTCATGAAAAACAATAACTTTTCTTGTGAATGAATGACACAGAAAGCGAGCGCCGCTCTCTCTTTATAATCACAGCAGCTGTCAGTCAGTGCAGCACAAGATCAATGATTTCAGCACACTTTATTCAATTAATCTAACTAAAGTGCACATTAAATATTTAATTTTTGAAGCTTATTTTCACCTAAAAGTGTGAAAATTGATGGTCGAATTGAATTTAGCAGAGGAGGAACACTGAGGTACAACTTTATTTATTTATTTTTTTATGCCGTCTTATGTTTGAATAACTAAATTAATGCTATGCCTGACTATTTAAGTGACTATATTCTGATTATAAGCTAAGTATTACACTACTGATGCTCAACACACCAGCACATGACTCTCACCGGAAGTTTTCCAGCTAGCTTATATTAATGCGTAAGTTCTAAAGAGCGCTCCGTGCATATAGTCCATTGACGCCACTGAGTTGTTGAACTGAATAACGACACTTGATTTCGATTTGAAATTTTGATTTTAATGAGGACTTTAAATCATTAAGGGATCATAAGACAAAATGATCTTCAGTGTAAATGTCAATATTTGTATTGAACCCAGGTTTCTTGTCTTGTTCATGGCCCCTCTCTCTCACTGTTCATCCCTGTGTAATTCCAGTTCTCGTCTTCTTTCTGTGTCTCTCCCAGCTCCCTCTCACTCGGTCAGTAGTCTTCCAGTCCTGACGTCTCTCCAGTCCAGTCCTGCTGTGGGTGTCCAGCTGTCCGAGCTGCAGAAAGCATGTGCTGCGCTGGACCTGCGCCGCGTGACCCCCAGCTTCCTCTCTCACGGGCCGGAACTGGGCGAGCTCACCGAATCCCTGGAGCAGCTCCTGAACCTCGCGCACTGCTACCGCCTGGACCATTCCCGTTCTTCATCGGATGATGATGACTGATGAAAGCTCGTCCATCCTCCCACTGTAGAGTCGGGTCAGAGACCCAATCAGCCCCGATTATCAGTCATGTCCGGAATGGACTGTCGCTCAGCTGCGTTCACGGCATGTTCCCTCTGGGAATTATGGGATATGAGCTCACTAACCCTTCAAAACAGCACAAACACTTAGAAGACTGTGAGAAGTGCATGTCTCTGTATATGTAAACCTCATTAAACCTGCTTTTCTAGAGCTTAATTGTGTAGAAGTAAAATATTTTTCCTTCATATAAATTATTGCTTAATTATCAAATATGCCTGTTATACCCTTCAAGAAAGTTAACGGTTATTATTGTGAATGGACATGCACCTTCATCGAACACTTGTTTATTTGACTGTAAGGTTTTTGCTGTGGTCTGATTATGAAGGAAATATACACTTATAACATTAAGTGAGACTTTTTTTTTTCTCCATTTGATTTATGTCAAATGTCACATGATCAAACAGGAAAACAGGTCTCATCGTTTCCGTTAGTGTTAACAGCAGTATGAATTGATGGCGATCTCCGCAGACTTTTGAGGTAATCAGCTAACCTAGCTAGCTATTTTTATCATTGCTGTTTTATATATCCGAATGAAGAAGAAAAATATAAACATTTAGATATCAATATGCATATGTTACGGATGCTCATCTTTGAAGGCATCTTTAGTACAACATATTTATATTTAACGAAGACCTGAACCGGAAGCGATGCAACCTGAGGGTATGCATCGACGTCACTTTCCCGCCGAAACGCGCTCCCTCAGCTGAACTGTGGCAAAAGAAGCTGCTGCATGACTGGATTTAATAGAGGAAACTGCGAAAACGCGAGTAAAACAAACGATTACACTAAAGGTTGGACTCGAAAGTGTTTCTTACAACTTGTCAAATAAACCTAATCCATGGATATTGACATGCAGCCAGGAATCGTGTTTCCTGACATGTGCCTGATTTCGACGCCGGGGAAAGGCGGTGAATATTTTATATAACTACAATATAGGTAGGTTTAAATCCGCGTAATCACTTATATAAATGTTATATATGTTGTCCAGCCCTGAAACTTGTAAAGTTTTTTGTCAGTGTTTATTTAAAAACACGCAATTATGCAGAATATAAGATGGTAAATATTAATTGATGAGTTGTCAACATAATATATAACAATACAATATATACGGTATGATTTTACCTCAAAATCCAACAATTTGACACAAAATGATAACTGCAATCCATGTTTCTCTGCTGGAGTCCAGCCGTTTCTGTGAATTGCAGCGATACATTTGCTTCTTTTTTCGGCAGTCTGTAAATATATACATAAGGTTTTGTGTCAAAGCTATTTGTACAGTCAATCACAAAGCTCTTTTCCGTTTTGGATGTGTTTTGTGTGTTTTTCGCGGCATTCACGCTGAAAACCAATGCTTCCGCTCAGTGGGCGTGACCGCGGTCGTAACGGTCGACAGTGACGTCACGTGCATACCCATACAGAAGTTTGTTGCGCATAAACTGAATTGCTATTAACGTTGCTAAAAGGAACTGATTTCTCGAAATAGGCCTATCTTATTTAGCTTTCTCACAGACAGCGCTGTTTGAAATTGAGAAATATTTCGTCATCAAAAGGTTATGGATATAAACACGATAAATTAGCATAACCGTTGCGTGGATTTGGCGGGAGTTCAGGTGTGTGCAGTTTCATAATTTCATATCACTCTTGTGAGTATTTTCATATTTAACCTTTATTCGAAAATTTGTCCTTCACTTTGTTTCGTATAAATACAAAAATATTTATAACCAATAAGCATTGATTAAATCCATTATCAGAAGATTTCATTCTCAAAATATTAATATTTTCATTTGTATATATTCATATTGTGTGTACAAGTTTAGAAATGTTTAAAGGTGCCCTAGATTCAAAAATTTAATTTATCTCGGCATAGTTAAATAACAAGAGTTCAGTACATGGAAATTACATACAGTGAGTCTCAAACACCATTGTTTCCTCCTTCTTATATAAATCTCATTTGTTTAAAAGACCTCCGAAGAACAGGCAAATCTCAACATAACACTGACTGTTACGTAACAGTCAGGATCATTAATATGTACACCCCCAATATTTGCATATGCCAGCCCATGTTCCCAACATTATGAAAGGCATTAGACAAGGGCAGCCAGTAATGTCTGGATCTGTGCACAGCTGAATCATCAGACTAGGTAAGCAAGAACAACAGCGAAAAATGGCAGATGGAGCAATAATAACTGACATGATCCATGATAACATGATGTTTTTAGTGATATTTGTAAATTGTCTTTCTAAATGTTTCGTTAGCATGTTGCTAATGTACTGTTAAATGTGGTTAAAGTTACCATAGTTTCTTACTGTATTCACGGAGACAAGAGCCGTCGCTATTTTTATTTTTAAACACTTGCAGTCTGTATAATTCATAAACACAACTTCATTCTTTATAAATCTCTCCAACAGTGTAGCATTAGTCGTTAGCCACGGAGCACTATCAAACTCATTCAGAATCAATGTAAACATCCAAATAAACACTGTACTTACGCGATTAGACATGCTGCATGACGAACATTTTGTAAAGATCCATTTTGAGGGTTATATTAGCTGTTTGAACTTTTTTTATGTTGTTCAAGGCAAGCGCGAGCTCTTGGGGCATGGAGCACGAGAATTAAAGGGCCACACACCCTGAATCGGCTCATTTCTAATTATGCCCCAAAATAGGCAGTTAAAAAAATTAATTAAAAAAATCTATGGGGTATTTTGAGCTGAAACTTCAGACACATTCAGGGGACACCTTAGACTTATATTACATCTTGAGAAAAAAAGTTCTAGGGCACCTTTAAAGGGTTAGTTCACCCAAAAATGAAAATAATGTCATTAATTACTCACCCTCATGCCGTTCCACACCCGTAAGACCTTCGTTCATCTTCAGAACACAAATTAAGATATTTTTGATGAAATCTGATGGCTCAGTGAGGCCTGCATAGGGAGCAATGACATTTCCTCTCTCAAGATCCATTAATGTACTAAAAAACATATTTAAATCAGTTCATGTGAGTACAGTGGTTCAATATTAATATTATAAAACCACAAGAATATTTTTGGTGCACCAAAAAAACAAAATAATGACTGATTTAGTGACGGCCGATTTCAAAACACTGCTTCAGGAAGATTCGGAGCGTTATGAAATCTTTTGTGTCGAATCAGCGGTTCGGAGCACCAAAGTCACGTGATTTCAGCAGTTTGGCGGTTTGACACGTGATCCGAATCATGATTCGACACTCTGATTCATAACGCTCCGAATCTTCCTGAAGCAGTGTTTTGAAATCGGCCATCACGGTGCACCAAAACGTCGTTATTTTGTTTTCTTGGCGCACCAAAAATATTCTTGTCTCTTTATAATATTAATATTGAGCCACTGTACTCACATGAACTGATTTAAATATGTTTTTAGTACATTAATGGATCTTGAGAGAGGAAATGTCATTGCTGGCTATGCAGTCCTCATTGAGCCATCGGATTTCATCAAAAATATCTTAATTTGTGTTCCGAAGATGAACAAAGGTGTGGAACGGCATGAGGGTGAGTTATAAATGACATTATTTTCATTTTTTGGTGAATTAACCCTTTAAGTAGAAATATTGAGTTATTTTCATACAGACCTTTGGTCTGTTGTATTATGTCCCACGTTATTGACATGACAGGAGATTATAATTTTTTAACAACAAACAGTTTTTCGTGGTACTTTGAACTTTTATTGCTAAATCGTGTTCACATTTGTATTATGCCTTCTTGGCTTATAGCAGTTATTATTTTTGCAGGTAGCCCAGAATGTTTGCATTTTTAATAATGCTCTAGGTATATAGATGGATAAATCATTTGTTTTCATCGTCTGTGCTGTGCTGGAATTCTCCTCAAACGCCTCAGTAACTTGATGAACGTGCAGTACCGCTTTTAACCACATCAAGCGAATATGAAAGTGTGTAAAAAGCTTCGTTTCTTCTGTGTTATTTCCTGAATCTGGGGTCTGAACTCGAGCAGAAACACTTTAATATTAAATAGTGAATGTTTCGTGATTAACTAAGACTATTAACAGAGATAAACAGTCTTACTCTGTCCTCGTGTTTGATTGGACGATGGACTCTGTGCTCGTGTTTGATTGGATGATGGTGAACTCGAGGTAGCGGTTGAAGAAGAATCCGCATGTTTTGTGGAGGTTTTCAGCTTCTTATTTGTTCAATATCTCAGAGTTTCTGTCAGTCTCTGAGCGGGACATTATTTCTCGAGTGTGTGTTTGTAGTTTGAAGTGTTTCTCGTGATGTCAGACCGTGTGACCGTCAGCGAGATGTGTAGCGCGCTGAGTGACTCCTTTAGCGCGGATCCATTATTGGTATCGCTTCTCGGCCTTTTGGCTAAGATCAAGTGTAGTATCTGTTCTTATCAGTTTAATATCTGATACGTCCCCTACCCGGGGACCATATATTAAATTGATTTTTGGATCAGGGAGATGGAATAGGGGCTTGCTCCGTCCACTCCACGCATCGACCTGGTATTGCAGTACTTCCAGGAACGGTGCACCCCACGGGGAAAAAAATTGGTGAAAAATAGAGTTGTAATTATGAACGGCATATATTTAACAGATTTGTGTATGCATAGACTTTTTATTCTTAATCTGAGAAATTTGTGTAATGGTTATATCATTATATGTCCACTAGGTGGTGATAAATTGTCTTCACTGTTAGAGGTTTTCTGTGAACAGGGTTAGATATTATTTTTATGATTTGAAGAAGTCTTTGAAACGAAAACTTGTGCTTTATTTCAAACAGAAACACGTTTTCCTCAAGAAGGACTCAAAAGCAGATTAATTTTTCCTTCATTTAATTTCTGAAATGTCACTGAAAATTAATTACTGCTTTCTGCAATTGTTTCAAACTGACAATATCTTGAAATTATTATTAAAACTTCATCACGGCACTCCTTGAATTGTGGCTGCGTGAAAAAAAATTGTTCTTAAAAATGTAGTTTTACAAAGTGGGATGATTTTAAATGAACTAGTAAAGACAAAATGTGAATAAATATGGTGACCAGAGACATACATCTTTTAAATAAACCTTAATGTTGACATGATTTGCATCAGCTATCAATATACTTTTATGTTTTATGTTGCCTATAAAAAAACATTTGTCAAATAATGAAAATTTAAGGTGTCAAAGTTAACACATTAAATATGCGTACTCACTTATAAATAAGTAAGCCATATTTTACATAAAGCTGAAGACAATTTCCATATTCTAAACAATGAAGTTATTGAACTAAATTAAAAACTCAAACTGCTTTTCTTAAGCAGTGTATGAACACCACCTGTTTTAGGTGGCCAAAGCACAACATAAACATCAGTCTGACATTTTTATATGACGTGATTTTAATGTTAAAAGCTTTTTATACATCACAGGTTTTCTGCAAAAACAAACAAATATGTTAAATCGTATAAAAATATTTTTTATTTATGCTTTGCTGGGAGGATGATGCTATCAGAAGATTTGAGGAATTAAAAACTGTGATTTTTGACTCTTGACCCCAGAGGTCATCTGGGCACTGCAGGTCACTTTAGGTAAAATAGGTTGTGTTTTAAATAACAAACACAAGATGTTGGAATCTGAGTAAGAGATGTCAGATTGATTCAGCCAACAATAATGCATTAATTCAGCCAACAATAATTGCATTAATAATGCAACAATAAGTAATAATTCACCCAACATTTGTAGTTTGAAGAGGCACTCAATAGTTCTGCTCCCAAACCTACTCATTACAATCAACTGCAGAAAGAGGATATTCCCATCACTTCTGTGTTTGTGTCTTCCTCCGTGTGTATCTGATGACGGGGTTGTGCGGTGTGTGAATCATGGTCGTGTAGTTCACAGGAGGAAAGTGTCCGTCTACCAGCTCAAAGTCGTACAGCCTCAGCAAAGTCGACCAGATGGTTTTAATCTGCACGTATGCAAAATTTTCTCCGATACAACGATGACGACCTGTAAAAGATCAACAAGTAAAGATACACAGTTGTTTAATATGACATTAAGACCCATTTCACATCAATCCTCAACAGTTATTAGAACTGCGACTTGTACTGGACGAGCTGGAGCTGCTTTAGGGTACGTTTACATGACAACGATGTACTAAAGTTTTTTCTTTGTACAGATGACAACGTTATCAAAACTATACACACTGATCCACGGAAATGAATAAAGACACTGTATTACACATGCCAGATGTCACTCTGTACAGAAAGATTACGCGTCTGCGCATATGCATTCTTTTACAGAGCACTTGCGCCAAATGCGCATGCTTATCCACCTTATTTTTACAGTTTACTGCACTTTGATATTTTTTTCATTTCCCTATCCACCTTATTCCTGACTAGCCTACTGTGTTTCGAATTATGGGTTGCACTTCTGGTTTGGGGAACTTCCATTTAAAAAGACTGAAACGAATCATTTCAAATCATAAGGTTGCCCTACAAATAAAGTTTATCCGTCAGTTTGACTGAATGATCTGTCAATGTTTCTTTCATGTTTTATTTTTTAGACATCATGAGAATAACGTAACGCTTGGTATTTTAACGTAACATGTTATAACAAGAATATCTATGGCAAGAGCTCTTTTCAGTCGCTGCTTTCTATCCTCGTGATTATTTTCTTTTGTCCATTTTCATACCGCTGTAATAGTATGAAAAAGGACAACATATACTCCACATTTGTGGTCTGTTCTCCTGATATAATTTATGATATATTAATAATTCACTGGAAGGATCGAAGAATCTCTTGTGTTTCTCCTCAAAGCCTCACGTCTCTTTCCTACGGAAGAGGATTAGGGCCAAGCAATAATAAAAAAATAAAACCATCTCGAGATTAAAGTTGTTAAATTTCGAGAAAAAACTTGTTAAATTTCGAGAAAAAGGTCGAGATAAAATGTTGAGAATAAACTCATTAAATTACGAGAAAAAACTCGTTAAATTTCAAGAAAAAAGTCGAGATAAAATGTTGAGAATGAAGTCATTAAATTACGAGAAAAAAGTCGTTAAATTACGAGAACAAATTCGTTAAATTATGAGAAAAATGTCGTTAAATTTCGAGAAAAAAGTCAAGATAAAATGTTGAGAATGAAAGTCATTAAATTATGAGAAAAAATTTCGTTAAATTACGAGAAAAAATTCGTTAAATTACGAGAACAAATTCGTTAAATTATGAGAACAAATTCGTTAAATTACGAGAACAAATTCGTTAAAATATGAGGAAAAAAGTCGTTAAATTGCCAGAACAAATTCGTTAAATTATGAGAACAAATTCGTTAAATTATGAGAACAAATTCGTTAAATTACCAGAACAAATTCGTTAAAATATGAGAAAAAAGTCATTAAATTACCAGAACAAATTCGTTAAATTATGAGAACAAATTCGTTAAATTACCAGAACAAATTCGTTAAAATATGAGAAAAAAGTCGTTAAATTACCAGAACAAATTTGTTAAATTACCAGAACAAATTCGTTAAATTACGAGAATTTGTTCTCGTAATTTAACAACTTTTTTCTCATAATTTAATGAGTTTATTCTCAACATTTTATCTCGACCTTTTTCTCGAAATTTAACGAGTTTTTTCTCAAAATTTAACAACTTTAATCTCGAGATGGTTTTATTTTTTTATTATTGCTTGGCCCTAATCCTCTTCCGTACTTTCCAGGTTTGTTTTCACAGGTAAATACAATTTATTATCTGTAAAAATGATGGAAATCACTTTGAAATAGTATCACGCAATGCTGAAGTTTATGAACATTTTTATTAAGGCAACGTATGTTATAATACAGATATATATCACTATAGTTATATTTAACCCGTCTGTTATTGCTGTGGAAAGAATCACGCTTTTTCATGGCCTGTTGAAAGTACCTTGTTGATGTCCTTTAATGTTCGTTGGTTGAAGGGTGAGTAGAATGGCATCTCATTAAAAAACGCATTATTGCGTTCATAGAGCGAGTCTTTCACTGACTGTTTACAGCTAGACGCAAGTAATTTGCGCAAAGCGTCATGGGCCGTTGGAATAAGGTGGACAGCGGCTAATAAATCTGAAGTCTCCATTCACTGAAATACCTTAATTCCGCATTGACAAATAAGGAGGATAGGGTAAATATGCATGTGCATGATGTCACCGTTTTTACAGTTTACATGGAGATGATAATGGTATCGTTTTCAAAAACTTGCACTTTGAAACCCGTTTTCAAAAGTTTGCATTTTCAGGCCACCAAAACGCAGTTGTTGTGTAAATAAACGGCCAAAATGCATAATTTTCCATTTTTAGTTGAAAATGATGTCGTGCAAACAGCCGCCGAGATGGATTTGGTGACGGCACTAAAAACCTTAACTAGATTTATATCATGACACAGGTTATTTTATAGTTTAGATATCACAATTTTAGATTACCATTGAAATCTCACAATTCTCGACACCAATTTTAATATCACAGTTATCAAAAACTACTGTTTACATTCACTTAAGACATAATTGACTGTGTTTACTTGAATACTCGGGCATATTTTTTGTATGTTTTTGTCCCGTTTATGTACAATAAACCATGAAAAAGAACTGGAATTCAGTACTCACACACTGTATTACAGGCGGCTTTCTGTGTGAGCGCTTCATGTGTTTGTGTGCGAGTACCGACACCAAGTAACGATAACTATAAAGATTAACTATATTTGTGTTCACACCAACGAACGATAACGGTCTGTTTATTCTGAGCTCACACGCTGCAGTTTCAAAGTGTGTACAACATGTTTTCGCTGTTCTTGTTGCAGTTAAGCACTTTAACCAGCAGATGTCCTCAGCATGCAGTGTTTGGAGTGAATAGCTAGTGTAATCGATCTAATCTAACAGTGAATTTAGCTGAACAAGTCAATATTAGTGGCATAAAAACAACGGCCTAGACTTTTTCACTGAAACTTCAAATGAAGCAAGACGAAACGAGCGCTGGATACCTGAGGTTTTCTGGCATAATGATCTCATCGTTAATACTTTTTATACTTTTTTTTCATTGTTAATACCATTTATTATTTTCATAAAGTATCCTTGAAAAGGGGGTTTGACTTGTAAAACAGTTTTTATTTCTGGACCTCGGTGATTAACTTCTCCGCACTGTCGCCCTTAAATTAGAACAGGATTCTGATTGGCTGTCAGTGTTTTATCGTTCAACAGCTAGAAAAAAATACGTTCTTAAAGTGATCCCAACGATATATATTTGATCTCTATATCGTTATCGTTATAGCTGTGGTGTACACAGTGCTATTCTTTAATATTTAGAATGATTTTTAGAACTATATCTTTTTCGTTATCTTTATATTTATCGTTCTTGGTGTGAACGGCCTTTAGAAGTCGAACCGATAATAGATTTTACCGATAACGATAACTAGGTTGGACCATTCTGGCTGATAACTGATAGTTTTTAAAATGGATACTGAATGTAAACGAACGTAACGCTGTAATGCCATCTCAGATGTTTGCCATTTGAAACGCTCAAGCGATTTTAAATCATTCAAGCGCAGTAAGATGAGAAAGTCAATCGGTTTTGCCGATTAATCGGCACCGATAACTAATTGCTGGAACAATCGGTTATCGACAAAAATCCATTCCGGCTTGTCAGATTTCCACCAGTTTAACATCTTTAAACCCTACCCAATCAAAGCATTTAATCAAACTCACCTGCTCCAAACGGGATGTACGCGAACTTCTCTCCGGCCGCAGGGTTGTCGTGTAGGTACCGGTCAGGGTTAAACTCCAGACGCTCATCCCACGTGTCCTGAAGACGGTGGTTCACTGTGGGAGACACACACACCTGGTGTCCCGGCGGGATGATGTAATCGCCCACTTTCTGTTGAGGAAGCAGAAAGACGCTTGGTCGGTCCAAAGTATTTTAAGGCTTTAATATCAGTATTGGAGCCACTTTTCCTTTCGGCTCGTACCTGAGGCGTCTTGGCCATCCTCATCATGGTCATTATAGGCGGTCGCAGTCGGAGCGTCTCCTTCAGACAGCGGTCCAGCAGACTCAAGTCTTTAAGCTGCGTCACATGCCAAAACAGTTCTTTAGTATCTCAGGTCAGTGTTTAAAGGTGCACTATGTTAGTTTTATAAACACTTATTATAGATGTACTGTAGTGATTCAGATCAGAAGATGTACATTTTTGTAAATTTACTTATAATTTATTGTAATGCATAATTAAAAATGAATGACAAGCAATAGACCGATGCAGTGAAATCACCTGGTCGTACTGGAGAGGAGGAAGATCTTCTCCGCACACGGTTTTCTGTTCGCTGTAGCAGCGCTCCTGCAGCGCTCTGTCCCGCGCCAGGAAGAAGCCCATCCACGCGCTGGTGGTGGAGGACGTGTGCTGACCCGCCAGCAACAGACCAATCAGCATCCCGGCTATCTCATCGTCATTCAGAGGACGGCCGTCTCTACAGGGCAGAGAGTTCATCTGTAGTGAGCTGCTGTCAATCATTCACACACACTGATTTCTTCCATACTTGAAATCTTAGTATGTAATCATTTGCTTTTGTTCACAGATCCACCACAGGATGGCAGTGTCTAGTTCACATGGTGTTTTTATATAGAGATCTGCACAGATATTTAGGTGAATTGTGAAGTCATTACTGCAGAAATGCACTGTAGAATTTTAAGAATGAACCCAAAACAGCTCACCTTAACTCAAAGATGGAGCGTGTTTGTGCAACATGGAAATGAGTCCTATGTAAATTAAATATTTCTATTTTTATGAATAGTAGATTTTTTTTATATTAAAAATAAGAATATTAATCTTTATATTAATATTATAAAACATTATAATATACATTATTATAATTTATAAGTTTAATTACACACAAATTACTATATAAAATGTATATGTGTGTGTGTGTGTGTGTATGTCTGTGTATATATATATATATATATATATATATATATATATATATATATATATATATATATATATATATATATAAAAGAATTATATATGATATATTTATATATATAATGTAAATATATCATATATAATTCTTTTATGATATAAACAAGTATGTGTGCAACATTTTTATAAATACATGTTACTGGAATAATAATTGTATATAATTGTATAAATATTTTTTTTATAAATACATATTAGAATAATAATAAATAATTGTATATAATTTTTAATTGTAAAATTATATAATTTTTAAAAAATTATATATGATTTTTAATTATAATATTACTATAAATTATTAATTTAATAGGATTTAATAGTTTTATTATTAATTATGCATGTTTATATTGTTATAAATTATATTTGTATAATATAAACAACAATTCTTTTACGATATAAACAAGTGTGTGCAACATTTTTATAATACATTGTTATATTAGAGTAATAATTATAAATAATTGTATATCATTTAAAATTGTATAATTATATTAATTGTTTTTTTTTATATATTTTTAGTCTATATAAAATATTACTAAAAATTATTTAATAGTGTAATAGTTTTTATATATTTAATTATGTGTTCATATTGTGTGTGTGTGTGCAACATAGGAAATGAGTTATAAATTTATTTATTTTATGAATAAATTGTTATGTTTGAATAATAATTACTTATAAATATATATAGTAAATAAATAAATAAGTGTGTGGGTATGTAATTTATATTATTATATTATAATTATAATATTACTAAAATCATTAATTTAGTAGGATTTAATTTAATAATAATTTGTAATTTAATTTTCAAAAATATGATAAATTATACATTTTATATAATATAAACATAATTACTTTTATAAGATAAACATTTTAGATTAACTTTCATTATAATATACTTTATTTAATAATTATTACTATAAATTATTAATTTAATAGGATTTAATAGTTTTTATATTAACTTTATGCAATGTTTATATTGTAATAAATTATATTTTTATATAATATAAACATATAATACATTATTTTACAATATAAACCAGTATTTGTGTGCAACATGGAAATTAGTTATTATAAATTATTTTTTTTAGAAATGAATTATATTTGAATAATAATTATAAAAAATTCTATATTCTAATTCTATATAATTAAAAAATTGTATATATTATATTATAATTATAATATTACTAAAATCATTAGTTTAATACGATATAATTTTTGTAATTATTATTTTTTTAAAATATAATAAATTATACATTTTATATAATATAAACATATATAAAATTATTTTATAAAATAAACATTTTATATTTTTTTTTACTTTTTAATTGGTTGCAAATCCAAGGTTATCCATGGAGAAACTGACCCAAACCCTGCTGCAAACAGAGCAGATTGGGTTTCAATGATGTGACGGTGACATACTTGTACGTGGCGTCTATGAGCGTCTGCAGGATGTCGTCGTTTTTCTCTGTGGCTTCTCTTCGCTTCTTGATGACGTTATAGAAGATTTTCTTAATCTCTAAGTGTGCCTGATCCCTGCGTCTGAAAACAGAGCAGAAACACAGCATGATGTGAATCCCAGAGCTCTTCCTGGTGTGTATTCAGTCATGTTTTCTGCTGGCGGTACCTGAAGCTGGGCAGAGGCAGCCATCCGGGCAGCAGCCAGGCGGCGTGAGTGAATCCTCCGTCCAGATCGGCGTAGAGCTGAGCGACCCTCTCGTCCAGCATGCCACGGATCTCACAGCCGTGCAGACAGCGGCTGGCCGTCAGGATGATCAGCTCGGATAACGCATCGAACAGATCTGAAGAGAGAACATTAAACACTCAGAGTCTTGATGTTGTTTCTGTGCTCTACTAGATTATTTTCCTCATATTCTCTATTGTTGCAGCTACAATAGAGTCGTTTCAGGGAGTTCAGAAACACTGACACTGATATAGAGAAATTTTTTTCACATTTTTCATCCTCAAACAGCAACATTACACACTACAGACAGCATAACAGGTCCTCTTTAATGCATGTTCCTGGTCTTATTGTGAACGATTCATCAATGCATGATATTCTAAAGAAAGAAACTGATGGATCCGTGTGCTTACTTCTCTCTCCTCTGTCTCCCCATCGCTTGAAATACTCTTTGGTTTCTTCTTCGATTATTTGAACGTGTCCTTTGAAGTGTGCGATGTTCAGTCCGGTCTTCAGCATTTTCTTCTGCTCCAGAAATAACTGAACGAACACAAATCACATCAACAGTGAATGCATGATGAGAGGATGCTGAAGAATGACGTCCAGGTAGGTGGTTCAAGAACTTAAAAATATTTTATGCGATTGTACCAACAAATATATCTTTTTATACTGTCTAAATATATAAAAGCTTCTCAGATATTTCCATGTTTTTCGGACTGTGGGATCTTACCGCATTGGGCACGTCGTAAGCGACGCCCTTGCCGAACACGGGTGTGGTGAGGCGCGCGTAAACGTCCTCCGCGTTCAGATCGTCGTTCTTGCTGTTGAACATGAGCGCGGCCGCGTCGCTGCCCAGCAGATACGTGAAGGTCTTCCCGACCATCGTGAAGCTGACCACGGGGCCGTACTGCAGGACAACAGCAACATGAGATCAGATGACCAGCCTGTTATTAAATGTGACTCTGAATGTCTTAATGTTCTGCTGAAACTGACCTTCTCGTAGGCCTGCTCCAGAAACTCAATGGGACTCTTGCCGAAAGCCACAGCGTGACCGAGAAAGGGAACACTGGATGGGATATGAGGAGGAAGTTTCTGAGGAAGAGAGAGACTGAAATTAACCTTTATATGTGATGGATGGATGGAGAGATGGATGATAGATGGATGGTTAGTTAGGAGGACATTTCTGAGGGAAAGAGCAAAACTGGAAATTGGACAGACACAAATATAGAAAGATAGAATGATGGAAGATAGATAAAACAATGGAAGGATGCAAGGATAGATAGAATGTTGAAAGGATAGATAAAACAATAGAAGGATATATAGATAGAAGGATAGACAGATGGATGGAAGGATGGATAGAACAATAAAAGGTTAGCTGGATAGAACGATGGAAGGATAGATAGATGGATGGATAGAACGATGGAAGGATTGACGGATAGATAGAATGATAAAAGGTTAGATGGAAAGAACGATGGAAGGATAGATAAATAAAATGATGAAAGGATAGATGGATGGATAGAACGATGCAAGGATTGACAGATAGATTGAACAATGGAAGGATTGACGGATAGATAGAATGATGGAAAGATAGATAGAAGGATAGACAGATGGATGGAAGGATGGATAGAACAATAAAAGGTTAGCTGGATAGAATGATGGAAGGATAGATAGATGAAAGGATAGATGGATGGATAGAACGATGGAAGGATTGACGGATAGATAGAATGATAAAAGGTTAGATGGAAAGAACGATGGAAGGATAGATAGATAAAATGATGAAAGGATAGATGGATGATAGAACGATGCAAGGATTGACAGATAGATTGAACAATGGAAGGATTGACGGATAGATAGAATGATGGAAGGATAGATGGATAAAACGATGGAATGACTGATAGATAAAATGATGGACAGATAAATAAAACAATGGAAGGATTGATAGAAAGATGGACAGATAGAATGACGGAAGGATCGATGGATAGACAGATGGAAGGATAGATAGAAGGATTGACGGATAGATAAAACGATGGAAGGATGGATGGATGGATAGACAGATAGAAGGATGAATAGATAAAATGATGAAGGATAGATAGAACGATGGAAGGATTGAGGGATAGATAGAATGATAAAAGGTTAGATGGAAAGAACGATGGAAGGATAGATAAAATGATGAAAGGATAGATGGATGATAGAACGATGCAAGGATTGACAGATAGATTGAACAATGGAAGGATTGACGGATAGATAGAATGATGGAAGGATAGATGGATAAAACAATGGAATGACTGATAGATAAAATGATGGACAGATAAATAAAACAATGGAAGGATTGATGATAGAAAGATGGACAGAGAATGACGGAAGGATCGATGGATAGACAGATGGAAGGATAGATAGAATGATGAATAGATAGAAGGATTGACGGATAGATAAAACGATGGAAGGATGGATGGATAGACAGATAGAAGGATGGATAGATAAAATGATGAAGGATAGATAGAACGATGGAAGGATTGAGGGATAGATAGAAGGATGGATGGATAGATAGATAGAACAATAAAATTATAGATGGATAGATAGAATGATGGAAGGATTGACAGATAGAACGATAAAAGGTTAGATGGATAAAATGATTGACAAATAGATAGAATGATGGAAGGATTGACGGATAGACAGAATGATGGAACAGTGAAAGGATAGATAGATAGATAGATAGATAGATAGATAGATAGATAGATAGATAGATAGATAGATAGGTATAGATTGATTGATAGATAGATAGGTTTAGTTTGATAGATAGATAGATAGATAGATAGGTTTAGTTTGATAGATAGGTTTAGTTAGATAGATAGATAGATAGATAGATAGATAGATAGGTTTAGTTTGATAGATAGATAGATAGATAGATAGATAGATAGATAGGTTTAGTTGATAGATAGATAGATAGATAGATGGATAGATAGATAGATAGATAGATAGATAGGTTTAGTTGATAGATAGATAGATGGATAGATAGATAGATAGATAGATAGATAGATAGGTTTAGTTGATAGATAGATAGATAAATAGATAGATAGATAGATAGATAGATAGGTTTAGTTTGATAGATAGGTTTAGTTAGATAGATAGATAGATAGATAGATAGATAGATAGATAGGTTTAGTTTGATAGATAGATAGGTTTAGTTTGATAGATAGATAGGTTTAGTTTGATAGATAGATAGGTTTAGTTTGATAGATAGATAGATAGATGGATGGATAGATAGATAGAATACAATTATAGATAGAATGATGAAAGGACTGACAGAAATAGAATAATGGATAGATAAACTGATAGAATGGTAGACAGAGTGATGGATATACAAATAGATGAATAAAATAAATAGAATGACAGACAAAGATGGATCAACAGATCAATAGAACAATGGATAGAAGAACAACAGATATTCATATGGAGAGAATGATAGATGAATAGAGTGATAGACAGAATGAAGGATGTATAGAAAGAACAGCAGACAGACAGATAGATGACGTGTGATTTTATTGATTTTGATCAGAAATCTCCATGCATCAGTGCAGTAAATCAGCAGAGCTGCAGGTTAATGATCCTCACCTGGTGCCGCTGCTGCTGCTGTCCGAACAGAGCTCTGCTCAGATAGGCCAGAGTGAGAGTGACCACTGAAGCGGCCAGAAGCACAGAGGTCAGACTCATCTTCTGCACAGTGCTCTCGATCAGCTGACCGCTCACCTCCAGGATCGTCATCTTACTGATATACAATAAATAAGACTTTATAAATAAAGCATGCAGAGATGTGAAGAGCTTAGTAAGATATTTTTTCAGGTGATGATGATGATGATGATGATGACAGCGCTGATCTCCACTGGAGTCTCTCTGATATCCCTAAAAACTTTAATACCTGCGTCTCTCCGTTCAGCTCCACAGCGTCTGCAGAAGGCTCCGCCCCCGCCTGATGTGAACCCGCCGCTCATTGGTCACCTGGGTGTGTCCATCAAGTAAGTCCATGCTCCGCTCCGCCGTCTCGCACGCTGATTGGCGGATGCCGCCTGAACTGATGTCTGCCTATATGATGTCACCTGCGCCGCTGTTGGTCAAATTTTGCGTCCAGCGCGCTCCAGATACAGCTTTTCTCACGCACACCTTTATTTATTAAGGAAGTGCGTTTATATACAATTTAAAAAATCTGATCTGAATAGATCGAATGTGTTTAAATGTCATTTAAGAGAAAATATTACATCTGAAAGCATCACAAATGTGTTTATGGCTGCAATACCTCAAAACTGAGTCCCAAAATGCCAGTGAGAACATTTTTTATAGCTTACTTCAAAATGTGTGCAATTCATAAATTGAGTAATTTAGAATTAATACAACTCGATATAACTTTCATTTAGACTAACTCATAGCTGTATAACACGTTTATCATAGTGTTTATTGTATTAATGTAGTATAATTTCAGTCAAACTGTAAAAATAACACTGAAAAAACAAATATTATCTTCTATATCAATAATGTGCCACGTTTAGAAATAATGTTTAATATATTTTGATTTACTTTTATTTTAAAATGTATACTTTTATTTTAAAAAAGTTCAAAATCAGCAATAAATTACTTTGCACCCTTTTAGTTTCGGTTCATCATATATTTGTGTGCACATTTAGCCACTTTCTAAATAAAAAAAACAACCTGTACTGTAAGTTAAAATGATAAAAAATATATATTTCTGAGAATTACTCTAAAATGGTTAGCATGATGGCAATGAAAAACATTCATTGCCATCATGCCAACCATTTTAGAGTAATTCTCAGAAATATAATTGTTATCATTTTAACTTTAAAGCACCAAAAACAGAAAACTGTAATTTTCCACAAATTAAATTAATCCACTTAAATACTGATCAAAGCTCCTTATTTTATGTGATAATTGTTTTAACACATTGAAAACGATTCATTTTCAAGCGCCGCATCAGGGCTTTTATTTTGAAACAATTTGTTTACGTCCGAAATGTGCGTCTTACGTCAGCGCTGGTGCCCGTCGTTAGAGAAGCTGCGTCAAACTAGCACAACAGCACATGATTTGTGTTTATAAAGTTTAAAATGACCGTGTGCAGCTTCTTTCTTCAAGGTCGCTGTCGATACGGAGATAAGTGCTGGAATGAACATCCGAGAGACGGAAGAGGAGGAGGAGAATATCGAGGAAACCAGCAGCAGCCCAGCAGAGGAGGTCAAACATAAACACACTTTCATTTCACTATATTGTGTTTTCATGAGCAAGATAGCATCAAGATATAGTCTGATTCAACTGTCTCTTACAAAACAACTATATCACCACAGTGATTACGTCATTTTTGGACACTATAATGCTCTTAAAGGGACAGTTCACCCAAAAATGAAAGTTATCCCATGATTTACTCACTCTCAAGCCATCCTAGGTGTATATGACTAACTTCTTTCAGACGAACACAATCGGAGATATATTTAAAAATATCCTGGCTCTTCCAAGCTTTATAATGGGAGTGAACTTAAAACTTAAAGTAAAATAACTAGCTTCCGCCAGATGACCATACGCATCGTTTCCCTGACATATAACTGATTGTGTTTGTCTGAAAGAAGATGGTTTTGATAATTTTCAGTTTTTGGGTGAACTATCTTTTAACACTTGTGAAAAATAAGTGCGTTTAATTGTATGTAGTGTACTTAAAATCTTAGATAATATATTAATGAAATAAAAGGCAACTTAACTGTACTTTAACGATTGTTTCTTAAAGGATTAGTCCACTTTTAAATAAAATTTTCCTGATAATTTACTCACCCCCATGTCATCCAAGATGTTCATGTCTTTTTTTCGTCAGTCAAAAAGAAATTAAGGTTTTTGATGAAAACATTCCAGGATTATTCTCCTTAAAAGTGGACTAATCCTTTAACACACTTAAGTACACTTTTTAAAATTACACTTTAATCATTTTAAATGAAATGTTTTACTTTAAAGCACATTTTAAAACATTGTTTTAACACTCTGTTTTTATGTTTTAAAATACTCTTATTTTGATGTGCTGACTAACACACTTAAGCAAGTACTTAATTATGATTTTAACTGTAGTGTTATTTGATATTTCATTTGCAACTTTATTATTAGAATATATTTGAGTTTACCATAAATGCTTGTTAGTACATTCTGAAGTACACTTTAAAGAAATTTCAAAGACCATGAAGGTAATTAAGAAATTAGATGTACTTAAGTGAGTCATAAAGGACTCTTAAGTTCAAATAACTGGATTTAATATAAATTTAAGCTACAATACATTTTCATTTAATTTGCAAATAACATGCACTTAAATGGCTGAAAATTTATATAGTAGCCTATATTCTTTAAAATTATATTAATTCTGTAATGAGTACTCTTTTAAGTGCTTTCACAAGGTAAACACTGTGGTCTACATGTATTTATATGCATATGTCTATATATGACCTTCAAAAATAATGCAATTGTATTTTTGCAAATTCATACATATGCAGTATTTATGTTTGTCAATCAAAAAAAAAAAAAAAAAATATATATATATATATACCTTGAGATCAGAAGGTTTTTAAAAGTGTGTCCAAACGTTTCACCTGTAGTGTTTATCAAAATGTCAAACAAAGTATTTTAACACCCAGTATTCTTTATACCAATTTTTAAACTGAACTTTACCGGCAGTGACTAAAGTGACGTGTCGTTGCAGGCTATGGGAACCGCGTGTGGATAAACCCGGCTCAACGGGGCGGCGGTGAGTTCATCCAGCCCTCCTCGTTCTCCCGCGGCGGTAATGATGGAAGCAGAGGTGGCGGTAATGACTGGGGTAGAGGTGGCGGTAATGACCGGAGCAGAGGTGGCGGAAATGACTGGGGTAGAGGTGGCGGTAATGACCGGAGCAGAGGTGGCGGAAATGACTGGAGTAGAGGCGGCGGAGGTGGCGGTAATGACTGGGGCAGAGGCAGCGGTAATGACGGAGGCAGAGGTGGCGGTAATGACTGGGGCAGAGGTGGCGGGATGTCCAGAGACTTCAGCAGCCAGAACAGATTCTCAGCGCTCAGCTCTCAGAGCAGCTTTGATACAGCTGGACAAAACGCAGCGGATGACAATGCAAAACATGTGTAAGTGCAGTTTACACTCATGCAGTTTTGGGGGGACTGCTTGTTCATTAGTATATAAAGAGATTATTAATGCACTTTGTGTTTTTATTGTATATTTGTATTTCAGCGAAACAATCCAGGGTGACATGGAGGTCTGGCAGACTTCTGGCCAGTGGCCGTTTTCGTGTTATTCGGTCCTCAACAAACAGATCTCAGGTCAGACTTATCACAGTGATTATTTGACCTACTTTCAGTCTTCTGCTTGCCTTTTGAGTAAATAAGAGTTTTTCATGGTGAAAAAACACTTAATCTTATCTTGATGTTTTGCAGGGTTTGTTGAGTGGTCTCCTGAGGAGCTGAGACAGGAATATTACACCTACCGAGCGTCTGGTGATATACAGCCTTATGTAAGACAACCGTAGATTCAATAGATACTTTCATTCCCATGATGATCTGTGCATTTCATGCAATCCTGTGTGGTGTTTCAGGTGAACTCAGTCCAGCTGCTGGCCAACCAATGGAGTAACAGAGTTCAGGAGCTGCGAACCATGAGCAGACCCACTCAGATCAGTGTGGTAAGATGATGTTTCTCATTCGGCATTGAACCGGATGGACAGGAGGAGTTTGAATCGTGTTATTGATGTTCTCAGATTGCAGAGCTGAATAACTCCAGTCCCCAGATGCCATCACATGGGCTTGGCTCATCAAGCGCCGGGTTCGGTTCGACAGCATCAGGGTTTGGAGCCACATCATCGTCAACAACATCTGGCTTTGGAGCAGGAGGTTTGTTCTGGATTTCTTCACAGTAATAAACAGGGAAATAACAGTGTTAAAGGGTTAGTTCACCCAAAAAGGAAAATTCTGTCATTAATTACTCACCCTCATGTCGTTCCACACCATCCGTAAGACCTTCAAATTAAGATATTTTTGATGAAATCCGATGGCTCAGTGAGGTCTGCATAGCCAGCAATGACATTTCCTCTCTCAAGATCCATTAATGTACTAAAAACATATTTAAATCAGTTCATGTGAGTACAGTGGTTCAATATTAATATTATAAAGTGATGAGAATATTTTTGGTGCGCCAAAAAAACAAAATAACGACTTATATAGTGATGGCCGATTTCAAAACACTGCTTCAGGAAGCTTCGGAGCACAAATGAATCAGCGTGTCGAATCATGATTCAGATCGCCAAAACTGCTGAAATCACGTGACTTTGGCGCTCCGAACCGCTGATTCGATACGCTGATTCATTTGTGCTCCGAAGATTCCTGAAGCAGTGTTTTGAAATTGGCCATCACTATATACGTTTTTTTTTTTTTTTTTTTTTTGGCGCACCAAAAATATTCTCGTGGCTTTATAATATTAATATTGAACCACTGTACTCACATGACCTGATTTAAATATGTTTTTAGTACATTAATGGATCTTGAGAGAGGAAATGTCATTGCTGGCTATGCAGGCCTCACTGAGCCATCAGATTTCATCAAAAATATCTTCATTTGTGTTCTGAAGATGATCGAAGGTCTTACGGGCGTGGAACGACATGAAGGTGAGTTATAAATGACAGAATTTTCATTTTTGGGTGAACTAACCCTTTAAAGGTACACTATGTAACTTTTGGCCCCCTTGTGGTTAAACAACTAAATTGCATGCATTTTGTGGAAGAACATTGCTTTGGTTGTGCTTGGGCTCTAGAGTTTGATCCTCTCCAGTTCATCCTGTATGTTTTGGTTAGTAACAGCTATATTGTTTTCTCAGGATTTGGTTCCGGTACTCAGAGTATCAACAGCTTCAGCTTTGCCCAGTCCAAAACTGACTTTGGAGCAGCACCTGATTTTGGAGGCGCTGCGTTCAGCCCTGCTCAGACCGCGCCAGGTTTCAGCAGTCCCGCTCCGTCTGCCACCTCCTTTTCTTTTGCAGCACCAGCTGCGGAAAATCAATCCAGCTCTGCAGCCGGGTTCAGTTTCAAGACGTCTTCGGCAGGATTGGGCAGCGGGTTTGGGTCTTCGGCACCGCCCGCGAGCGGCGGCTTCGGTCAGAGCAGCGCTGTGTTCACTGGAGCTGCACAGGCTGCTGGGAATTTAGGAGGGAGTCTGTTTACGGCCCAGAGCGACCTGAGCGCCGAAGAATTGAAGGAGTTCACAGCCAGACGCTTCACGCTGGGTCAGATCCCTCTCAAACCTCCTCCTGCAGACCTCCTCATGGTCTAACACTGACTCTGGGCTCATCTTTTTAAGACAGGATTAATAAACATGTTTATGGACTAAGACAGTGAGTTTTTGTATTTTAGTTCAACTTTACTAAATTTGCATTGTTGGTAATCCTTGCAAAATGCTTTAATAGATGTTTCCACATCCTTCAAATATATACTATGGTTGTAGTACCATGGTATAGTGATGGTAAATCATCAATAATATTGCAAATGAAGTAATATTATCAAATACATTTCTATCCAACTATGAAAAAGTGCATTCGAATAGCATTTGCTGCATACAATCCCTTATTGCTGTGATGTAGTACAGTGATGGTGTCAGTAAGTAAATTTACATTTACTCTTATTTATATACACAGGTATTTGCATGGTACTTGCATTTGCTAAAAGCGCAAGTTTTGTGCTCAAAATGAGCATAAAATTCAAAATAATAATCCTAATAAGGGATAGTAAAGATCTATTTTCAAAAGCACAAACATAAAAAATTTGATGAGTAAAAACAAAAATATAATTACTGTAGCCTATACTGTATATTCAGTTTGTGAAAATATGAAATGCACTTATAAAATGTTAAAAAATATTTGTTAAATACTAGGGATGTGCAACGATTAATCGTGATTAATCGCTTGCAAAATAAAAGTCTGTTTACGTAATATATGTGTGTGTTCTGTGTATAATAGTTATGTATATATAAATACAGACACATACATGTAGCCTATATATTTAAGAAAAATGTTAATTTATATATAAAATATTTATATTTACATGTACTATAAACTGTAAATATATATTTATTTAAATATGTATATATTTCTTAAATTTATACATGCATGTGTGTGTGTGTGTATATATATATATATATATATATATATATATATATATATATATATATATATATATACATACACACACACACACACACACACACACACACACACACAGAATATATAATTATACACAGAACACACATATATTACGTAAACACAGACTTTTATTTTGCTAACAATTAATCGTTGCATATCCCTATTAAATACAGTTTTCGTTTATCATTGTTCTCATTTATTTTGTTTTATTTTTGTAATGTGGTTGTAAAGTCATAATTTAGTTATATTATAGCACTGTTTTTATCTGTTTGCAATTTAGTGTTTTTACATGCTTATTAAAATTATTTAATTACAATTAATGAATCGCACGGATAAGACTTGGAAAGGAAGTATGTAGTTTCCCGCGAAATCCGTCCCCACAGCTCTTAAATGAATTTTACTGTTAGGCTTACGGTAGTGATTTAGGGTCAAAACAGGGTTTGTAAAATTGTTTTATGATGTACTCGCTTATTATTTAAATTATGTTGATTTCGAAGAAAAAAAAGTTTAAGTAGCTTTAAATATTCGTTTTTATTCGTCTGTACATCCGGGTCCTGCGACAGACGAATGATTGGCAGAGGCGCAGCGCGGGAAGCTCGAAGCACCGGATGAGGGAAACACAAACACGAACACGCATGTCTCGACGTGACTCGACAGATAGCGGTTTCAAATATGTGTTCGGCATTCTGCGGTCATTATATCCAGTCGTGCAGACTCTGGAGGAATTCACAGACGGGCTCGTGTTCTCTGATGGCCGGAAACCGGCTCTGCTGGAGGAAAGAGACGCACCGCGCTTTAAAAATCTCGTCAGAGGGCTGATGATATGCTCGTTCACGCCACTACAGCAGCTGCGCGTTCCCGCACAGGTACCTCACACCTGTTTGTGACAGTTAATTTGTTTACACATCAAAACAAACTGGAGATTCTTATTATATATTAGTTACTAGGAATCTCGTTAGAAAATGTCCTCCTGAGTCAGAGTTGGAAACGTCTTGGAAAAAAAATAAAAATTATATTAAAAAAATGTTTTTCCACAAATTTTGCATGTATGCAAATTGCATAATATCCAAGGTACACATTTTTAGTAATTGTACAGTTAATTCTCATATTGTATTTTCAGAAAATTTTGGAATATTTTCCCTCTCCCCACATTTATCACTACCGAAACACAATAATAAATAATTTAATAAGAAGAGTCACATTGATCTATTAATATTTTGTTTACATCTATCTTGTAAATATATTTTTTGCTATTTTTTAATAAAGTTTTCACAGGTAAATCAATAACAATTACAACTTTAACAATATTTCAAGTGTAATTTATGAGATTTGTTGCATTTTGAATCCAATCTTTCTTCGTAAAAGTCATAAAGTTTATCAAGCTGATTTCAAAGTGAAGGATTCATTAGTTTGAATAAACATTGAACCAAACACTATAATAACATCTATACTTTATTTTTGACAAAACATCCCAGTTTCGGTAGTGACCACATCACATGACACAATTTATCTCACATACTAAAACACTAATGATTTGAATAATAAAACCTACTGAAATTCTAATGATTTGCATAACTAAATGCTAAAATTTTGTTTTTTTTCCCCTCACAAATAAACGATTATGTGTTCCCTTTTGTCAGTACCGAAACATGTGGTAAAGTTTCGGTAGTGACAATTTTAGATACTTTTCAGTCATCAGCACATGGTTATCTAGTTCTGAACAGTTGTACACATAAAAAAACCCTAAATTTTCTTGAATAACCCTCAAAAACAATGATGTCACTACCGAAACTTCACCACGTTTCAGTCGTGACTGTTTCGGTAGTGACAGTTTTTAATACTTTTGAACTCAAAGATGGTTATCTAGCACAGTTCTGAACTGTTTTACACACATATAAACTAAATTTTATGGACCAACAAAGTTTGCTTAATTGCAGAAAAAAGGTGTTTGTTAGTGACGTTCCTTAAAGTTGCACACAGATTTTCAGACATTTGAACACATTTAACTCAGAATGATGATCTATCTGCTGTGAAAGAGAGGCTGTGAGAGGAGGAACACAGGAATTTTCCTGATCAAGTGTGTCAAAATCAGACTCAGACAATGGACTGAAACACACACTGTTTCGGTAGTGACACGAACATGCAGGACACTTTTTTTTTTTTTTTTTTTTAACATAAAGTTTCATGATTTAAAAGATAAAATATAAAATTTTTTTTTAACTTCACTTTAAAAAAAAAAAAAAATCTTTTTTTTTTAAATAGTGGGAAAAAATGCAAAAATTATTTCAATATAATTTTCTCAAGTTGAAATTTAGGGGTCAGGGTTCAGGACAGACACCTCCCAATTGAAAGTACCCAATAAATGATTATTTTATATATATTAATCTTAGTGATCTTTTAAATATTATTTATTGGGATTCAATAGATAATAGGAGGATCTTGGTAAACCTCTAATATTTGAATACTTAAATGCTTTTTAAATGTGTTTTCTTTGGTTGTGGGACAGCAGTCTGCACCAATTCTGGCCCATATATCATACTTGTATAAGCCCGTTTCTGCCACATAAGGAAAAAAATCATGCATTGGTAAATCTTAATTATAAAATGTCGAAAAAAGTATGACATGTTAAGTCATATATGAGATTGAAAAGTCGAAATTCTGACTTTCTGTTATAATTATGATGACTTTGCCACAATTTCAACTCTTTATATCATTAATACGACATTAAAAATTCAAAACTATGACTTTCAGTTTCTACTTAGTATGTCATAATTCGACTTAGAATGACAATTTAGGTTTAGTGAATTTAGTGATTTTATGTCATAATTTCAAAAGGTTTTTCAGCAAAGTTTTGATCATTTAGAGCAGTGTTTCTCAACCCCTAGTGGTCCTTGACATAATGCCAGGGGGACCTTATAAAATATCTGAATATGAATGTTTGTATATTTTGTCATTTGACATATTCCCATAAAAGAAGAAGATAATATATGTATTAGGGCTGGGTAAAAAATATAGATTTCTCGATTTGAATCGATTCTCATTTTTACGAACCGTTATCGATTCTTAAATCCCAGGAATCGATTAGTCTAGTCTGTTTTCAGTTGATGAATGAGCAGAATATGTAGCGCCTCCCATCCAATAAATCGCAATAATTTTTGTTACTTTTGATATGAAGCAAAGTCTCAGATTTCAAATGACGTCCATCTTATTATGAGATTCAGAAAATAAATACCGTTTTGGTGCTGTTTAATGTGGCGTGACAGATCGCTTTAGCGCCTCAGTTAAAGAGAAGCATGTGATCATCCTCTCCTCCACTTTAATACCAGTTACAGCGAAATAAACATGTATGAACATCTGAAGGTATGTTAAAATATACAGTACAACTTACTGAAATCCGTATCATGTCTCGTGTAATCGCTCAATCAGTGTTTCAACCTCGATAAAACAGCTTCAATGTCACGTTACGTCACATTTACCTCAGAAAAACATATTCAGTGACCATAAACTCATTAGTCAGATAGAAAAGTGAACTCTAGAAATCAACATTATGAAAATTAAAACAACAATATGGAAAAGCAACAATATGTAAATTATGAAAGTAAATGTGATGAAATGTTAAATGACATGTTACGTGTCTTATATCAGCTCAGCACTCTTCCGGAGGTTTTGGCGTTCACCCTGAACCACATTAAACGGAAGAAGCTGAGGAACGTCCTGGGATTCGGCTACCAGTGCAACGACGTGACGGCCTGTTCGGATCCCTTCCGATTCCACGGAGATGTTTCCCAGACGGCCGCCTCCATCAGCACCAGCGAGCTGTGGAAGAGGATCAACCAGCGTCTGGGCACGGAGGTCACGCGTCACCTGCTGCAGGACTGCGCCGTGTTCGCCACCGTCCCGCCCTCGTGTCTGCTGCAGGTGTGCGGCGAGCCCGTGTACGACCTCCTGCTTCCGCGCTCCTGGTCCGGGTTTTTCCTCAGCCACGTCTCGCCTCAAACGTCCTTCGGCGTGGTGCGGAAAAATCCCGCTGTGCCGCGGAAGACGGTCGCGAGAGACGGTAAGGAAATAGTCTTGAAAAAGAGAGCGAGAGATGAAGATGATAAACAGCCTGCGATGAAGAGGCGAAAGGTGATTACGGACGAATCCGACGGACCTTCGACCCAAAGTCACGGATCTCAGAGCTGGAAACCCGCGGATCAGCGGCCTCCTCGACCTTCACACTGCTCGATCCGTGTTCTGAGCATGCTCTATAATGGGCGGGGCATGAAGGGCTTCCTGCTCAACAGGAAACTGAAAGGTGTGGGCGGGGCTAGACGGCTGCAGGGGGCGGATCTCGTCCGGATGATATTCCTCCAATCGGATTTTAACGTGTCCGACACGCAACCGAGACCGAAGAAACTTCCCAAGCGATTCTTCGCCATGGTGCCCCTGTTCAGTCGACTCTTACGCCAGCACAGGAAGTGCCCGTACACCCTGTTCCTGCAGAGGAAGTGCTCGGGGACTCCAGACACGCAGGATATGGAATCGCTGCTGAAGTCGCATTTCTCCGCTTACAGGGTGTATCTGTTTGTGAGGGAATGTTTGTACTACGTTATTCCTGAGGAACTCTGGGGATCCCAGGAAAACCGGCTCCACTTCCTGTCCAATGTGAAGAAGTTCCTGCTTCTGGGGAAATTTGAGCGCCTCCCGTTGGTCCAGCTGATGTGGAAGATGAAGGTTAAGGCCTGCCATTGGCTGGGACTCAAGAAACGTGTGTCTTTAACATTCTTCACTCTTAAAATATACAAATAAAAGTCAATTCCTAATATTAATAAAAGCTAATAATATGCTAAATCAACGCTAAAGCTGTAGTTATCAGGCTGTAATGACTGTTATTGACCAGATGTGGTGCTGCAGGTCACTGCGCGAGTGAGCACCGCTACAGAGAGTGGATCTTCGGTCAGTTTCTGGCCTGGACGTTGAGCGGGTTCGTGGTCGGTCTGGTCAGAGCGCAGTTCTACGTCACCGAGAGTATGGGACAGAAACACGCGCTGCGCTTCTACAGGGCTGAAGTGTGGAACAAACTACAGGAAATGGCCTTCAGGTGCGCAAAACAGTCATGTGACTCTCATGACACCCAACAAGAACACGTCAAAAGAAATGAGAAAACATTTTTTTTTATTTTGTGAAGTTTTCATGACACACATTATAAGCACATTTTTGCTCACTTCTCATTATAGTAAATAAAAATTTTTTTTACTATTTATACTATTTATTACAATAAATAGATAGATTACTGTTCTTTTAAACTTAAATGTTTTTTTTATTTACATTTATTTGATATTTTTAAATTATTTTTAGATGCTTTTAATTGAAAATTATATAATTGAAAATTAATATAAATATATTTCAGTTTTTACACAGACACGCATTACCAAAGGTTCGAAAAATAGTAAACACATTTATGATGTTAGAAATTTTTTCTCAATAAAATAAAATATATTCAAATAGAAAAGTTATTTTTATATATATATATATATATATATATATATATATATATATATATATATATATATATATATATATATATATCTTTGCATTTGAAAAATAAATATTACTGACATATTTCTACTAAATAATGTATTACTAAATATTACAGTATCTAATTTATGGTTAAGATTAAAAACTGTGCACCGTTTTTTTGTAATATTTATCATTTTTATGCACATGTATACATTTAAAATAAATATTCATAAATTTTATATATATATATATATATATATATATATATATATATATATATATATATATATATATATATATAGTAATATTTATTATTTATATATTTTATTTTTTATAAAATAAAATATTTATAAAAGATTTTTTATAAAATAAATATGCATAAATTATATGTATATTTATATATATATATATATATATATATATATATATATATATATAGTAATATTTATTATTTATATTTTTATTTATATATATTTTATTTTATATATATATATATATACACACACACACACACACACACACACACACACACAAAATAAAAAATTATATATAAAATCAATCTTTGCATTTGAAAAATAAATATTACTGATAGTATTCAGTAACATCTGAAAATATAAATATTACAGAATCTTATTTATGAAACTTTATATAATATTTATCATTTTGATGCATTTATATATGCATATATATATATATATATATATATATATATATATATATATATATATTACAGAATCTAATTTAATTTTAAATTTTGATTTTAATTCTGGACCGGTTCTGGTGGTTTGTTTGCAGAGTTCATCTGTCTAAGGGCCAGTGGAGGGCGCTGTCTCCTTCTCAGGCCTTGAAGTTCCCAAAGACCACAGTAACATCCCGAATCCGGTTCATCCCGAAGGTCAGCAGCATGAGACCCATCACTCGACTCACAGGAACCAGAGAGTCTCTGCAGGTGCGTCACGAGCGTTTACACTCAGTTTACAGGCGAATTCAGTTCGTCTGGAGTCACATTACAGCTCATTCAGGATTTGAGTGGTTGAAGTTTCTCATTCGGCTGTTAGTTTAGTACATTGTGAATGTATAAGGGAAAGTGTGTGATTCACATGTGTTAATGTTTGTTAATAAAAATAAATTTGTGTTTTTATGTGGAAAGTAGTGTGGTTGTGTATGTAATGTTGTTAAATGATAGATTAGTTTGTGTTTTTGAGCAGCATTTCCAGAGTTGCGTGCGGGTCCTGCTGAACGTGCTGAACACGTGTGTGCGCTCGGCCCCGGGGCCCATGGGATCCACCGTCTGGGGTTGGCAGGACATTCACAGAGTCCTGAAGAACTTCAGCCCGCAGCAGAAGAGCTCGCCGCGCCCGCTCTACTTCGTCAAGGTCAGAATAATCCTAAATAAATAATAAATCATAAGGCACCAGTTCTGTTTCCCATCATTCTCTGTGTGTGTGTGTGTGTGTGTCAGGTGGACGTGAGCGGGGCATACGACAGTCTTCCTCACCAGAAGCTGGTGGAGGTGTTGGGTGAAGTGTTGGGTCCGTTTGCGGAGCAGAGTTTCTTCCTGCGTCAGTACGCTCGCGTGTGGAACGACCCCAACCAGGGCCTCAGGAAACACTTCTGCACAAAGGTGTGTGAACGAACGCCAGCGCTGAAGATGAGAGAAATGTGTCCGTGTGCTGATGTGTGTGTGTTCAGGCGGAGATGTCCGAGCCGCTCAACATGAAGGGGTTTGTCGTGGACGAGCAGGCCAGCGGTTCCCTGCGCGACGCCATCCTGGTGGAGAGGGTGAGACATACGTATTCATTTATTGTAAAACGACGAGCATCGCAAGCAATTTATTAGTGCTGGGCAATTAATCCCATTTGATATTTAATTGCAAATTTGGCTTCCAATGATTAAATGTTAATCAAGATGAAATGTTTACATACTCATTTACATTTCTACGTTTACATTTCTCAACGATTCTCGTTTTGTCTTGTATTATAAATCACGTGCACACCTTTCCTTTACAACAGGCAATGTTTACACCACTAAAAGCCAAACTAACTTAAGTGTAGTGTGTATATATATATATATATATATATATATATATATATATATAATATAATATAATATAATATATTTATTTATTTATTTTTAAGTTTTTACATTTATTTAAAAAAACATTTAATTTATATTTATTTTTTTATTTCATATATTTTGATTTATATTAATATTTAATATATTTTTATTTATAATCACATATATATATATATATATATATATATATATATATATATATATATATATATATATATATATATATATGTATGTATTTATCTGTGTATTTATTTGTTTAATTCATTTATTTATATTTGTATAGTTTTTTTGTGTATTTTATTATTTTTATGTATTTTTTATACATTTATGTGTATTCATTTTAATTCATTTATTTATTTTAATTTATTTTTAATCCATTTGTTATTTTGTTTTATATATGTGTATTTTTATTTTTAATTCATTTATTTTTATGTTATATATGTATCTGTGTGTTCATTTATTTTTATTTATTTATTTTTAATTCATTTGTTATTTTGTTTTATATATGTATTTGTGTATTTATTTTTATTTAATATATATGTGTGTGTGTATTTATTTCTTTTAATTTTTATTTAATTCATTTTGTTTTGTTTTATATATGTATTTGTGTGTATTTATTTATTATTTTTATTTAATTTGTTTATTTTTATACTTGTGTATTTATTTATTTTAATTTTAATTTTTTTTTTATATATACAGTATGTATATGTATATTTATTTATTATTTTATCTTTCATGTAAAACAATTCAAAACACAAATATAATTCTATTAAAACACACTTTTTTTTTTTTTTTTTTTTTTTTTTAAGTTGAATAAATGCATGTTTCCAAAGTCAATAAATCTCAATGCTGTCAGAAATAATGATGTTTTTCGCCCTGTTATTGAGCTCAACATCAGTGTTCAGACAGTTTAATCAGTTTTCTAGTTCAGATGACAGAATGGCAGCAGATCAATAAGTGTGTGTGTGTGTGTGTCTCTCAGCACTCGTCTGAGGTCCGCGGAGGAGACGTGTTTCAGTTCTTCCAGAAGATGTTGAGCAGCTACGTCATCCATCATGACAATAAGTGAGTTTAATTCATTCAGCCATCAGTTTTCCATTTACATTACATTTACATTTATGCATTTGGCAGACGCTTTTATCCAAAGCGACTTACATTGCATTATACTATACATTTGTATCTGAGTATGTGCAATCCCTGGGATCAAACCCATGACCTTGGCATTGCTAGTGCCACGCTCTAACCACTGAGCTACAGGAAAGCTTTCCCTGTGACTCTGTCGAGTGATGATGTCATCAGCGGCTCCTGTGTTCCAGAATGTTCCGTCAGGTGTGTGGGATTCCGCAGGGATCTCCGGTGTCGGCTCTGCTGTGTAATCTGTGTTACGGACACATGGAGAACTCTCTGCTGAAGGGCATCGCCAAGGGAGGGTGAGAGCATGCAAAAACCCTAATAATCAGTTTATAATCTTTAATAATTCATGTTACATTAAATTGTGTTCAGAGTAAATGCAAATGAATATGTGAATTGGATTGAAAATAGTCCAAACCTGTATTATTTATATACTATTATAGTTTTTATTAATATTTTGAATTGGCTTTTAATTTTAATTTATTTTTATTTTAATATAAAATATAATTCAGTTTCCAGTTAGTAATTTTAGTGCATCTACTTTCATCTAATATTTATATTTTATTTCAGCTTTCAGTTAAAAACAGTTTTTAATAGTTAGTTTTAGTAAACGATAATAACCACTAGGTGTCATGTTTTCATGTGTGTGTGTTTGCAGGTGTCTTATGCGGCTGGTTGATGATTTTCTGCTCATCACTCCTCATCTGAGTAAAGCCACAGAGTTCCTGACGTACGTCCACACGCCACAGCTCTGACCCACACACGTGATGTCATCACGCTCGCTCACCTCTGTCTGTCTGTCAGGACGCTGCTGGCCGGCGTTCCCGATTACGGCTGTAAGATCAACCCTCAGAAGGTGGCGGTGAACTTCGCGGTGTGTGAGGAGTGGGTGAGCTCGGGGGTCAGCGTGTTCCCGTCCTGCTGCCTGTTCCCCTGGTGCGGCCTGCTGCTCAACACACACACGCTGGACGTCTACAAGGACTACTCACGGTGAGGCGTCTCTCCTGACGCTATCAGGCTGTAAATCAGGGAGGGACGTCTATCTTATCTGTGATGCGCTTATACTGCAGCGATGAGGCTCCTGAGATCATAATCCATACGAGTGTCATCACCATAATGTTTTATGTAATCATTCCAGCCTGCAGTGAAAAGATCAATTTGAGGTGACGCGTCATGGATTATTGACAGGGAGAAGGAATGCGGTTGCTAAGGTGTTCAGAGTGGTTGCTAAGGTGTTTTCTGGTCGAAGCACATCACTATGAGTACATCAATAATTGTTACCGAATAGGTTTTCAAACACTTCCACCATTCGTTACTATAGTTAAATAAAACCATAAACGTTTTTGTTGCTTAAAAAATAATAAACATCAACTGAAATAAAAATAAGTTTAAGGTTTTTTATATTTCAGCTAGTTGTCCAAGGAAAATTTTCTGATCTTCATTTAGTTTAACTTGATGTACTGAAATAACTTAAACATTAATAAACACTATATAAACATATTTCTTTTTAAAAACTAATAAAAATCACAAAATCCCCAGAGTTAAATCAACTCTGCTCAGAGAACATATAAAAATAACACTGAAGCATAGTTAAAGTTAATGAGATAATATGATGTTTGTAGAGTTGTTTATTCAGATCTTAAGAGATTTAATGTCTTTTATCTTCAGTTGAGTTCATCTAAGGCTGTGGCTGGACGTTATTTGTAGTTATTGTGTTTCTCTTCTGTGATTCTGCTTGTTAACAGCAGGCGTTCATCAATAATGCTCAATCATAACTTAATTATCTCATTAACTTTAACTCTGCTTCAGTGTTACTTTAAAACTATATAGAGAGGGACCGTATGTAATCTGAGCAGAGTTGATTTAACTCTGGGGATTTTGCTGTGTATAATTACTAAAACCTTAACTAAAATAAAAAATATACAGTACAGTCCAAAAGTTTGGAACCACTAAGATTTTTAATGTTTTTAAAAGAAGTTTCGTCTGCTCACCAAGGCTACATTTATTTAATTAAAAATACAGTAAAAAACAGTAATATTGTGAAATATTATTACAGTTTAAAATAACTGTTTTCTATTTGAATATATTTTACAATGTAATTTATTCTTATGTTGGCAAAGCTGAATTTTCAGCATCGTTACTCCAGTCTTCAGTGTCACATGATCCTTCAGAAATCATTCTAATATGTTGATCTGCTGCTCAAGAAACATTTAATGTGTACAATTGTACAAAATATTTGAGTACAATATTTTTTTTTCAGGATTATTTGATGAATAGAACGTTCAAAAGAACAGTGTTTATCTGAAATCTAATCTTTTGTAACATTATAAATGTCTTTACTGCCACTTTTGATTGATTTAATGCATCCTTGCTGAATAAAAGTATTCATTTCTTTAATTTCTTTTCAAAAAAATAAAAATAAAAATTCTTACTGACCCCAAACTTTTGAACGGTAGTGTATAATGCTACAGAAGCTTTGTATTTCAGATAAATGCTGTTCTTTTGAACTTTCTATTCATCAAGGAATCCTGAAAAAAAAAGTACACAACTGTTTTCAACATTGAAAATAATCATAAATGTTTCTTGAGCAGCAAATCATCATATTAGAATGATTTCTGAAGGATCATGTGACACTGAAGACTGGAGTAATGATGCTGAAAATTCAGCTTTGCATCACAGGAATAAATTACTTTGTCAAATATATTCAAATAGAAAACAGTTATTTTAAATTGTAATAATATTTCACAATATTACTGTTTTTTACTGTATTTTAATTAAATAAATGTAGCCTTGGTGAGCAGACGAAACTTCTTTTAAAAACATTAAAAATCTTAGTGGTTCCAAACTTTTGGACTGTACTGTATATATATGAAATTAAAAATTAATTCAAAATAGGAATATAAATTTTCAAGTATTTTTGCATCAAAATGAATTTAGCATCAAAAAATTTCTTAGCTTTTAACAATCTAGATGACTAAACTATCGCTGCGTCTGAATATGCCTACTTCCATACTATATAGTAAGCGAAAAACAGTATGTGAGCCGAGTAATGTTCATAAAACAGTAGGCAAAAGTCCTCTGATGACCTACTACTTCCTGCGAGATTCTGAAGTGCGCAATTCGATGGACACTTTACTATCCCATGAAGCCATGGAAGATAACGCTGTAGGTCACATGACAGTGACAACATGGCAGATGTAGTACGTCAGAAAATCATTCATACTATATAGAATATGTAGTCGCAAAGTAAGTTTCAAATCAAATCTAGTACCTACTATACAGTTTTTCTGATGCAACATATGTAAATGATCTCTGCTCCGCCCTCTTAGGTATGAAGGCCTATCACTGCGCTACAGCCTGACTCTAGGCTCCGCCCACTCGCCAACCGCGGTCATGAAGAAGCTGCTGTCAGTCCTCAGTCTCAAGTGTACCGACATCTTTCTGGACCTCAGGGTGAGTGACCTGGAACGCTGGAATCTCATTGGCCTACAATTACGCATATTAAACACCAAATACGCTCTGATTGACTGTGATTTTTCTCACTTTCATAGAGTGTAGCTAGTAAAAATCCCATAGGGGAATTGATGTATATCAATATGTACATATGGGGTAAATACTTCTGGAGCCAAAGTCACTGAAAAAGTGGTGTTGTGATCTTTTAAGAACAGAAAAATGAGTAATGTTACAATCTGACTCTTATTAATATTCATGAGTAGTGTGAGAGGATCAGGGTTATTGAGGAGGGTTTATTCATCATGTGTCTGATGTTTCTCCAGATGAATTCAGTGGAAGCCGTTTACAGAAGCTTGTATAAGCTGATTCTGCTGCAGGCGCTCAGGTAAACTGTTCAAAAGCTTGCCATAGGTAAGATTTTTTGTTTTTTTTGAAAGAAAATGTATGCTTTTATTCAGTGAGGACACATTAAATTGATCAAAAGACCTTTATAATGTTATAAAAGATTTTATTTCTGTTCATCAGAGAATCCCTGAGAACGAATCATAAATGTTTCTTGAGCAGCAAATCAGCATATTAGAATGATTTCTGAAGGATCATGTGACACTGAAGACTGGAGTAATGATGCTGAAAATTCAGCTTTGATCACAGGAATAAATTACACTTTACTATATATTCACATAGAAAACAGCTGATTTACATTATAAAAATATTTCACTATTTTTACTGTATATTTGATCAAATAAATGCAGCCAAGAGACAAAAACAATCAACTTTTGAACACTAGTGTAGTTGCTTTGTCTTGGTGGCAAAAGTTTAACACGAACACAGATCTGAGTTACTCAGACTGTGATGTTTGAATGTTTAGTGGTGAATGATTGTGAGAAACTGAGCGGTAAAAGATTCCATTCACTGCAGAAACGACCCACAGTAACCATCAGCCCCCGAGAATGAGTGACGCTCGTGTCTGTGTGCGTTTGCAGGTTTCATGCATGCGTGAAGAGTTTGCCTCTGGGTCAGAATGTGGAGACACACCCGTCTTTCTTCCTGAAGATGATCTGGGCGATGGCTCGAGTCACGAATAAACTCATCAGACACACAAACACAGGCAAGAGCACGAGCAGACTGAGCTAGAAACATTAAAAACTGAAGTTGTACTGGTATTTTCTGCTCTGTTGTGTCGTATATATGAGTGAAACGCTTTGCAAACAAGAACAAATGTAGGGCAGGGCTTGATTTTGTTTGTGGGGAATTGATTGGA
Organism: Megalobrama amblycephala; assembly: GCF_018812025.1. Lineage (NCBI taxonomy): Eukaryota > Metazoa > Chordata > Actinopteri > Cypriniformes > Xenocyprididae > Megalobrama > Megalobrama amblycephala. The sequence continues at coordinate 43,175,924 of NC_063052.1, read as the reverse complement.
TGCTTGTGGTTTGCTATTGGTGGATCTCATGACAGGTTGCCCCGCCCTCATCATCAGAGAACAGAAGATATTCAAGATTCAAGACTGAGGAACATGAATTTAACACAATAATGATAAATCATTTATAATAAACACTGCAATATTCCATTAAATAAAGCAAGAATTGTCCGTTTGGTGACGTTCTCACGGTGTTGTCCCTCAGGTCTGGTTCTGGGCTCTCCGGACGGCGGAGGCGTTCTGCAGTATGAGGCGGTCCAGCTGTTGTTCTGTCTGGCGTTTGAGGTTGTTTTCACACGGCATCGATCGGTTTACCGCAGTCTTCTTCCTCCACTGCAAAAACGTACGTCTGCGTCAAACTCTTGCAACACAATCTTCTGTGTTTTAGGCTGTTGTTTGGTGTGGAATGAGGCGACAGATGCATTATGGGTGTTGAGGCTGTAATAGCAGTGCTATTTTAGTGTCATTAATATACTATTACAGTATTTATTAATATTTTTGATTAGTACTTTTTTTTTTTTTTGTATTTTCTGTTTTAATTTTAATTTTACTAAATAGTATTTTTTATTTTATGATACTTTTAATTCATTTTTATTTTAGTAATTTTAGTACTTCAACTGAAACAAAAAAAAAAGCTGAAATAAATTAATTTTAACATTTAAAAAAAAAAAATAATAATTTGCGTTAACTATAACAAGCTTATTTACTTAAACGACTTAGAGGTCGAGTTGCGTTAATAAAACTCCATAAATTTTATTCATAAACTAAAAATATAAATATAAATATGGAAACCATAATTCAGTGTGATTCAGAGATATTTTAGTATTATTTATGTTATTTTAGTTTTATTAATATTTTATATATATATATATATATATATATATATATATATATATATATATATATATATATATATATATTTATTTTTTTTATTTTTTTTATTTTTTTTATTTTTTTTTTTACGGAAGAGGATTAGGGCCAAGCAATAATAAAAAAATAAAACCATCTCGAGATTAAAGTTGTTAAATTTCGAGGAAAAAAGTTGAGATAAAATGTTGAGAATAAACTCGTTAAATTACGAGAAAAAACTTGTTAAATTTTGAGAAAAAAGTCGAGATAAAATGTTGAGAATAAACTCGTTAAATTACGAGAAAAAAGTCGTTAAATTACGAGAACAAATTCGTTAAATTATGAGAAAAATGGCGTTAAATTTCGAGAAAAAGTCGATATAAAATGTTGAGAATAAACTTGTTAAATTACGAGAGAAAAAACTCGTTAAATTACGAGAAAAAAGTCATTAAATTTTGAGAAAAAACGCATTAAATTTCGAGAAAAAAGTCGAGATAAAATGTTGAGAATAAACTTGTTAAATTACGAGAAAAAAGTCGTTAAATTACAAGAAAAAACGCGTTAAATTTTGAGAAAAAAATCGAGATAAAATGTTGAGAATAAACTTGTTAAATTACAAGAAAAAACTTGTTAAATTACGAGAAAAAAGGCATTAAATTATGAGAAAAATGTCGTTAAATTTCGAGAAAAAAGTTGAGATAAAATGTTGAGAATAAAGTCATTAAATTATGAGGAAAAAATACTTTTTTCTCGTAATTTAATGACTTTATTCCTAACATTTTATCTCTACTTTTTTCTCGAAATTTAACAACTTTAATCTCGAGATGGTTTTATTTTTTTATTATTGCTTGGCCCTAATCCTCTTCAGTATATATTAATGTTGAATTAGCTTTTATTTTTATATTTTCATTGTTTTTGTGAATTTTGCTTGCTGATTTTGTCATGTGTTTTTGTCATTTTTATTAGTTTTGGTTGTTTAAATACTACTATTTAGGTTTAATTTATTTTTAGTTTTAGTTCTTATTATTTAATTTCCCATGTAGTAATTTTATTGCTTTAGTTCTACGTAAGCATATTTTAGTTAATTGCCAAGGGGACATTTCTTAGTTTTCCATCTAAAAGATTTATATTTTATTTCAACTAAAATGTTTTTAATAGTTGTAGTTTTAGTTAATAATGATAATAATCAGGTGTGATTTCAATGTCATATTTTTAAAATCATGTTTAATAGCCATATTCCCACAAAAGACCTAAACAACCCTCAATCCACCAATCAGGGACGTCGCTGTTACTGTGGAAACAGAAAGCAGAGCTTTTAGAGACAAATGACACGTTTACACTCTTAAATGACTAATGATTTTTGTTAATGTGTATTTGACTTATTTTATGCTTATGGAGGAAAAACAATGGAAAATACTTCCAGGAACTTGGACTGTCGGAAAATATACGAGCGTTTCGTAATGTGAACATCTTCTGTTACAGTTTTGCTAATGATTTGCTCTGTCAGGTTTTTATTCGGGCTATAGTCTTGTTTCTGCATCATAAATGAGGTCCTGAAACGTAATGGAGTGTGTGATCTCTGTGCTTCAGGAAAGAGGCGTCTTCAGCGCGTGCTCCTCGGCATCAGACTGGCACGCGTCCGACAGGCCGCCACTCCCAGAATCCCTCAGGACTTTAAAACCATCCGGACGTAGAATCGTTTTCTCGTGAAAACGTTCTGCTCCAGCTTTGTTTTTATTCGTCTCCTGCAGCAGCTGACTAAACAGATCTACGCCGAGTGTAAATTGTTGATGGATTGTCGTTAAACGCAGCGAGAGATAAGAGACGCTTGTAAACTAAAGTGATTCATTTCAGTTCATGTTTATCTGATATCTGCATGTTCATGTTTGTGCTTTAAAATGTAAAAAGAATCAGTTATTTCAACACAGAAAATAAATTAAGTTCATCGCACAAGTGAGTTGTTTAAGTTACTCAAACAAAAGGACATTTCCTGCAAACCAATGAAATATTTAGTTTAATTTGATGAAGTTTATCATAATCAACCAACCCTTTAATGTGTGTTTTGCAGATTTTACTCTTGAATTAGTGCCGAAAATGTGTAAAAACTCAACAGGAAATGCACTATTTGTAAAAATAGCATTTTTATTCTTATAAACGTTGAAACAAATTTTATCAAGCATGACATTTTCACTGAAGTGAATGAGTTGATTGACAGATGTTTTCAGTCACATGACGACACTCAGTTTTATGCAGCTGTAAACGCCTGCGCTCGTTATTCTGGTTAATAACTGACTGAACTGAGGGAACGTGATCCGTGAGCGAAACACGTTTGAATGGAAATGTACAAACTCTCTGATGTCTGTAATGTGTGACCAGATGATGAGATTCTGTGCAGCTGCTTAAATATAACATTAAAGAATCAAACGTTTGTCTTGGAGGAACTTTTTATGTAGTAAAACATTGATCTGCGCTAGAATCGCTCCAGCTACTGCGTCAAGTCAACTCAAGCATCTGAAAACACTTCAAAATGTGTATATATCACTTAGACAAATGTTAATTTAATAAGGATGTTAATTCTTAAACACACATATATGCACACAGTGCTGGGTAGTAATTGATTGCATGTAATCAGGTTCCAAAAATTAAGTAATTAGATTGTATTGCATTTTAAAATACTCGTAATCGGACTACAGTTACTTTTTTATTGATTACATATATTATTTGAATTATCACTCAGAGAGTTATTTAACCTTGCATTACTTTCTCTGGAAAGCTTTTGTCTTTCAAACACATTAAAATGTATAAATTCACATCATTTATTTCATATTTACTGTACATGCAGTGCAGTGAACCTCTTTGACCTGATATATTTACTAGAAGTTCCTCCTGAGAATTTAACTTTAATAAGTTAGGTCAATAATAATGGATAATAAATTTAAGTTCATATTCTCTGATGTTGGTTAATGGTCACATGACATGCATTTTTGTTGTTTTATTTTTATTTGTTTTTATTTTAAAAATGATTTACTTTAATTTAAAATGTTTATGATGTAATTACTTATTAGCATTTCATTAAACTCACAAACCCCTGCAGTGGGAAATGTAATGTAATATTTAATGCACTTTAATGTTGTTGATGACAAATAATGGAATATATTTTCTTTCTATTTGTATTTTTCCAACAATATGGTACAAGATTATCCTATTCAAATCAATGCGATAAACCAGTTTAGTCAAAAGTAATCTAAAAGTAATCTAAATGTATTCTAAAAGTAATCTAAAAGTAATCTAAATATAATTTAAAAGTAATCTAAAGGTAATCTAAAAGTAATCTAAATGTAATTTAAATGTAATCTAAAGGTAATCTAAAAGTAATCTAAATGTATTTTTTTATGTAATTTGGAATCAGTATTCGAATACAATTTGTAAGTAATCTGCCCAGCACTTTAATTTAAAATGTTTATGTTTAAAATGTAAATGTTTGTTTTCATTAAACTCACAAACCCCTGCAGTGGGAAATGTAATGTAATATTTAATGCACTTTAATGTTGTTGATGACAAATAATGGAATATATTTTCTTTCTATTTGTATTTTTCCAACAATATGGTACAAGATTATCCTATTCAAATCAATGTGATAAACCAGTTTAGTCAAAAGTAATCTAAAAGTAATCTAAATGCAATTTAAAAGTAATCTAAAGGTAATCTAAAGGTAATCTAAATGTAATTTAAAAGTAATCTAAAGGTAATCTAAAAGTAATCTAAATGTATTTTTTAATGTAATTTGGAATCAGTATTCGAATACAATTTGTAAGTAATCTGCCCAGCACTTTAATTTAAAATGTTTGTTTAAAATGTAAATGTTTGTTTTCATTAAACTCACAAACCCCTGCAGTGGGAAATGTAATGTAATATTTAATGCACTTTAATGTTGTTGATGACAAAATAATGGAATATATTTTCTTTCTATTTGTATTTTTCCAACAATATGGTACAAGATTATCCTATTCAAATCAATGCGATAAACCAGTTTAGTCAAAAGTAATCTAAAAGTAATCTAAATGTATTCTAAAAGTAATCTAAAAGTAATCTAAAAGTAATCTAAAAGTAATCTAAATGTATTCTAAAAGTAATCTAAAAGTAATCTAAAGGTAATCTAAAGGTAATCTAAAAGTAATCTAAATGTAATCTAAATGTAATTTAAAAGTAATCTAAAGGTAATCTAAAAGTAATCTAAATGTATTTTTTAATGTAATTTGGAATCAGTATCCGAATACAATTTGTAAGTAATCTGCCCAGCACTGTATATGTACATATATATATTGCACGTAATATTTTTTAATATTTAAATTAAAAAAACAATTAAATAAAAAAAAAAATCACTAAAAATGAAATCACTATTTTGAGTTTTGTAAACATGATATTTACACCTTGGAAATTTGTCGAGCATCTTGCGTTTTTTTTTCCACATAGTTTAAGGACAAACTTTTGTCACTAATATATATATGTAATTTAAATAATTTCCAGATGTAGTGAAGTCAAATTTCAGAGTTGTACTAAAAACTGGTTCTTCCTCGGGCACACGTTGGTTTAAAAGTAAAAACGTGCTTAAAATCCAGGGATGGAGTTTCAAGAGTTTGTTTCGAGGGAGTGGCGTCTCTTCTAGAGCGCTTTGAAGCTCTCAGTCTGAGCGTCGGGTGCGAAGGCCTCGTTGCTGTAGGGGTTGGGGTAACCGCTGCCGGTCTGCGAGCGCGTTTGCCGTCGGATGAGTCTGTAAGCGGCCACGATGGGGATGGAGAGCACAGGAACGGAGCTCAGCAGCACACAGATCGCAAACACCCAGTCCGAATACGGCTTCACCTCCGACTCCGGGAAGTTTTCCTGCAGGTGACGGACATCAGAGAAACATGAGCTTGGATTTTCATTTTAGTAAGTGTGTTTTAAGGTCATTTTAAATTTGCATTTTTTTATGATTTAATTTAATTTGTTTTATTTTTTATTTTTATTTTAGTATTCTCACTCACATATTTGGGGTCCCAGGTGGGATACGTGGGGTGTTTCTGGACCTGGACGGCGACGTACGCCACCAGAACCACCAGCAGCATGAGGGGACTGATGCCCATCCAGCACACGCGCCAGTACAGGTTCGGCCTGCGTCCCGTCATGTTCTCGATGTCATCGCTGAACCTGAAACACAGACGCCGTCTGTCAGTCTCAGACCATCTCATGCTCAGTCGTATCATCTGATACTGAGACTCAAACATGCCAAAACCCTCGAGCTACAATATTGAGATTAGTTCATATTTCAGTCATTTTTTATTTCAATAATTGTTCATGGTTCTCTGATGTCGATTAATGACATAAAGCTAAACAAATAAAATATTAATCTTTTTATTTTTTTATTTGAAAAGTTTTACTTTTTTATGATTTTATTTTGATTTTGAAATTTTCATTTTACATTTATATGATTAAATATGTACAAAGGTTTTAATTTTGTTTTATTTTAAAATATTTTTATTTTATAATATTTTAGTTTTTATATTAACTTTTAGTAAGTGTTTTATTTGTATTTTTTAAAATCGTTTTAATTTAACTTGTTTATGATTTACATTTTACTTTTAGTAAGTGTTTTGCATTTTAACATTTTAAAATTATGATTATTTTTACATTTTTATCATTTAATTTAATTAGTTTTTGTTATTGTTCTTTTTAATTGATTCTAATTGCACATTTGTTATTTATTTTTAGTAAATGTTTTTGTAGTTAATTTATTTTTGGATTTTTATGATTTAATATTATTTTTAATTGAAAATTATTCATTTTAAATATGTTTATTATTTAAATTGAGTGTTTTTTTTGTATTTTACAATTATTTTAAGTTTGCATTTTTCTGATTTAATTGAATTTTGTTTTATTTTTTATTTTAAAATTATTCATTTAATTTGATATTTATGATTAATATTAGAAAGTGTTTTTTTGTATTTTAAAATTATTCATTTTAATTTTACATTTTTATTTGTTTTTTACAGTTATTTTAAGTTTGCATTTTTCTGATTAATTTAATTTTCTGTTTTATTTTAAATTTTTATTTTATTTTAATTATTATTTTAATTTTGTTTTATTTGAAAATTATTCATTTTAATTTTACATTTTTGATTTGTTTTTTTTACAGTAAGTTTGCATTTTTCTGATTTGTTTTTGTTTTTATTTTAAAATTATTCATTTAATTTGATATTTATGATTAATATTAGAAAGTGTTTCTTCTATTTTAAAATTATTTATTTTAATTTTGCATTTTTATGATTTAATTTTGTTTTATTTGAAAATTATTCATTTTAATTTTACATTTTTGATTTGTTTTTTACAGTTATTTTAAGTTTGCATTTTTATGATTTAATTTAAGTTTTAATGTTTTTTTATTATTATTATTATTATTAACTGTTTTCATCCACTCACAAACCTGTTTTTTACTGATGGCATTGCTTGCTTTAAAATGAATAAATTAATTTTCCTTACTGTTTCATTCCATAGAAGCAAACGACTCCGATGATCTCGAAGAAGGCGATGACGAGGAGCGGGACGGAGCCCACGTAACTGTTGAAGATCTCCAGCCAGTAGTTCCCAGATCCCAGCGTGAAGATCAACGCCACCAGGAAGCTCAGCACGCAGATCAGACCTATATTAGCATATCATTAACATACGCCCTCCCTCATTTGCATACGGCCTGTGTTTTAGGATTCGGTACCTGTGAAGAGCTCTTTGGGCATCCACTTGGGCACCATGTGCAGGTCGAGCAGCGGCGTCAGGACGCCCTCCAGATTCCCAAACATGGAGGACAGACCCAGACTGAACAGCATGACGAAGAAGAGCACGGCCCACACCTGAGAACCCGGCATCTCCGTCACCGCCTCCGTGAACACGATGAACGCCAGACCCGTTCCTGAAGCACTCTGGGTAAGAGACAGGCGCGTCAGCCCTCGCACACTTTACATTCAGCAGAAAAGTCTTGGTCTCGGTTTACCTGGTCCAGGAAGTTCTGCAGGTCGCAGTGCTTCAGGTTCAGACTGGAGACTTTATCCGGATCCCTCGAGTTCAGATAGCTCAGCCAGTTCTGGTAGTTCTCACTCGTGATGTTTTTGTCCGCGATGTCGAAGGCGTTGGTCAGATCCAGGATGTTACTGCAAACAAACACAAACCTGTCAGTTTAAAGACACTCGACGGCACATTGCTGAAACTGCAGTGAGTTCGTGTCACCCGTCGACGCAGCTGTTGAAGTTGCTCGTGGCCTTGAAGCCCAAGATGGCGAATATGGGAATGGAAGCGTAGAGAGACGTGGCGCTGTTAATGCATCCGACCAACACAGCGTCTCGCTCACAGTTATTCCTGTCGGAAGCACATGAGTGTGTCTAAGTATAATAATGTATATTCAGTTAAGAACTGATAAAACACTGATTTGACACTCTTACTTTTTGGGGTTGTAGCTGGAGAAGGCGATGAGTCCTCCGAAGGCCAGAGACAGAGAGAAGAAGATCTGAGTGGCCGCGTCCAGCCACACCTGAGGGTGCGTCAGCAGCGTCCACTGCAGAGAGAAGATCACATGACTCCTGAATCTCCTGCAGGTGTTTATATACTGCACATCTGTGCTGTGAGACTCACGTCTGGTGTAAAGAGGTACCGCAGACCGTCGGTGGCCCCTGGTAACGTGAGGGCCCTCACTAGGAAGATGGTCAGCACCAGGTACGGGAAGGTGGCGGTCACGTACACGGCCTGCGCAATCACCACATTAACCATCAGCGTGATCCACTAACCACAAACAAACTCGGATAGTGTGTGTCGTCACCTTCCCGATGGTCTCGATGCCCCGTATGAAGCAGATGTAGACGATGCTCCAGGCCGAGGCCAGGCACAGGACGAGCCACCACTGCAGAGAGCCGCTCTGCTCGATGTCTGGAGAGATGTTCAGCGTCTGTCTGTACCAGTAGTAGTTGACCGGTGTGCTGAGCACACACTCCTCCACATAACCTGAGGACATCAGCACGCACATTACAGCTCTGCACACACTAATGTGAGTACATGCTGTTATACAGGTTTATTTTTTAATGTATTTTTATATACTTTTTATTTATATTTATGCATTTGATTACTTTTTACTTTTTATTTATTTTTAATGTATTTATACTTGTATTTTTTATTTTATTTTATATTGATTTATTTGAATGTATATTTATTTATTTTTGTTTTATTTATTTATTTATTTATTTATTTATTCTCAATGTATTTATAATTATTTTTAGATTTATCTTATTTTTATTTATTGTTAATGTGTATATATATTTACTTTTTATATTGATTTGATGTATTTTCAATGTATTTATTTTATTTTTATTTTTAATGTATATTTATTTACTTTTTATGTATTTTCAATTATTTGTATTTGTAATGTTTATTTTTAATGGATTTTTTTAAATATTTTTATTTATTTTATATGGATTTATTTTAATGTATTTGTTTTGACTTTTTATTTATTTATTTTCAGTGTATTTGTACTTTTATTTAATGTTTATTTTTAATGGATTTATTTATATTTTTGTTTATTTTATATTGATTTATTTTAATGTATATTTATTTATTTGATGTATTTATAATTTTATTTAAATTTTAATGTATATTTACTTTTTATTTATTTCCAGTGTATTTATACTTTTATTTTTTAATTTATTTTTCTTATATTTTGTTTTTTATATTGATTTATTTGAATGTATATTTATTTATTTTCAATGTATTTATACTTATTTTTAGATTTATCTTATTTTAATTTATTTTAAATATATATTTATTTTCTTTTTATGTATTTTCAATTATTTGTATTTGTAATGTTTATTTTTAATGAATTTATATATTTATTTTATATGGATTTATTTTAATGTATTTGTTTTGATTTTTTTTATTATTTATTTTCAATTTATTTATTCTTTTATTGTTTATTTTTAATGTATTTATATTTTTGTTTATTTTATATTGATTTTAATATATTTTTTATTGTATTTATTTATTTTCAATGCATTTATAATTGCTTTTGTTTTATTTTCATTTATTTTTAAAGTATATTTTTATTTATTTTTAATGCATTTATTTACTAATTTTATTTATTTATATTTATTTTATTATATCATTTACTTTTTACATATTTATTCATTATTATTATTATTATTATTATTATTATTATTTATTTGTTTGTTTTTCAATTGAGGTGTGAAATATTATGTTCTTGACAGGCTTTGTGAAAATTGCTCCATTTATTTGACTAGTTAAATTTTATTCAGATTTTAATGTGAAAGAATCGTATTTATCCATACAGGGCGTATTTCATTACTTCCTGAACATCATGCTTCTTCCTTTAGTTTTCATGATATTACAGTAATGAGCGTGTAGTGACGATCATCTGTTTTTGTGTTTGTGTGTCTGTACCCGTGTTGTTGTCATTGACGGGACATCGACTCCAGGGCAGCGGCTCCTCGAACGAGTGGAAGAAGTACCACAGAACCCAGGCCAGAATCATGTTATAAAACAAGCCCACCAGGAAGGAGAGGAACATAGACGCCACACCTGCCAACACATCACTGCTCTTCATACTGTAATAACTGTATAACCACTTTTATGAACTCATAAAGTAGTTGATATACAATAACGCACATCAAACATTTGCTCATGGAAAATCACAGACTGTTAGATCAGTCAAAAGTGTGGAATAATTATGATTTTTTTGTAAAGAAAGCTCTATTTATTTGATCAAAAATACAGTGAAACATTGTTAGAATTTAAAATAGCTGTTTTCTATGGGAATATATTGTAAAATGTCATTTATTCCTGTGATCAAAGCTGAATCTTCATTATTCTAAACTGTTGACCGGTAGTGAACATCACAGTACATCTGTGTAATATTCAACACCAGTGTTTATCTATTCAGAGAAAAATCAAGACCACTGATATGATTTCATCTCTTTCTGTCTGTCAGGGTCTGTGACATGCAGATGACCGTGTGACTCCAGCGGTCACTCACCCACTCCACCCAGCAGAGGAGAGATGGAGTGCCAGACGCCGATGCTGCCCTTCCTCAGGCTCTGACCGATCGCCAGCTCCAGATACAGCAGCGGCAATCCCTCGAAGACCAGCGCGATCAGGTACGGGATCAGGAATGCACCTGACACACACACAGGTCACAACCTCCAAATGTGGGTATTGAAATACTGATATTGACTTGATACTTTGACTAAGAAATATTGATTTTTCTTCTCTGCATTTCTCCTCCTAATCTATTTGTCAGATAAACCTGGCATTGTTCAATACCAGTATTTTTGGCTCTTTGCCTTAAGTTGGATAAAGTGTGCTAAAATGTAAATGTAAAACACTTAATACTTTAATTGATACATTTTTAAAAATAAAGGTTCTAAAACATATTTCGCAGTGATACCATAGAAGAAGCATTTTTGGCTCCTTGAAGAACCATTCAGTGATCAGTTCTTAAGAGAACCATTATTTTCTTAGTGTGAAGAACACTTTAATAATCTAAGAACTTTGGAAAGATTCCATGGTTGTTAAAGATTCTTTATGGAACCATCAAGAACTTTTGTTTTTAAGAGTGAATCTGGAACAGTGTTTTGTCGTCATGTTTATACTTAAGAGTGACATAAGAGCACTTACTGTGATCAATTCGATTATTACATAACATGATTTATTATTTATTAACTTTAATTTTCGGGAAGGAAAGGTAATTGCTTTCAACTTTTTCACTCATTAAATGACTTTTTGATAACAGGATGGTTTGATTAGTTAGCAGACCTAACAATGAACAATACATTTATTTATCTTAATGTGATTTCAGCTTTTACTAACACTTTTTTAACATCTAAAGGATCTGTTAGCGTTAGTTAATAACAATGAACAACTGTATTTCTATTAAAGAACATTAAAGAAATGCATGCTGTAAATAATAAATATGTGACCCTGCTCCACAAAACCAGTCATAAGGGTAAATTTCTTTTCTGAAATTGAGATTTATACATCATCTGAAAGCTGATAAATAAGTTTGGATATTTGGCTGAGATACAACTATTTGAAAATTGAGTGTGCAAAAAAATCAAAATATTGAAAAATTCAAGTCCTTAGCAATGCATATCCACTCACAAAAATACATTTTTGATATATTTACGGTAGGAAATTTACAAAATATCTTCATGGAACATGATCTTTACTTAATATCCTAATGATTTTGGCATAAAAGAAAAATCGATAATTTTGACCCATACAATGTATTGTTGGCTCTTGCTACAAATATGACTAGTTTTGTTGCCCAGGGTCACATTTATTGTTTGTTGTTGGTTCATGTTAGTTAATGCATTAATGTTAACTAATCAGCCCTTATTGTAAAGTGATGCCCAACTTTTAAACAATTTTTATACTGAAATTGCTATGTTCTTCCTCAGTCTTGTTTTCCAGCACAAATATATAAACATACTTAAATCAAGATGCATTTACTGGAGAAGCAAAATGAAAAATTGTTTTATGAAAAATGCATCAAAATTAAGTGAGTAAAACAAGAGCAAATATTCACCAGTGGAGTCAGAAAAATAAACTTAATTCAAAGGAAAAACAAGATTATGATCATTTTTAAAAGTCTTAATATCTTCAGTCATTTTGCTTCTCCAGTAAATGTATCTTGATTTCAGAATGTTTAGATATTTGTGCTGGAAAACAAAACTGTGGAAGAATATAATTATGTCAAAAACAGACGGATATCCTCCATAGACATCCATCTAAAATCATCTTCGGTTTTATTCTCACTGTAATGAAAATCTGCTGCACAAAAGCTAAAATAATAAATTCACCTCCTCCGTAAATCTGGCACAGATACGGGAATCTCCAAACGTTCCCGAGTCCCACGGCGAATCCGATGCATGTCAGCAGATACTGGACCTTGTTGTCCCATTTGGGTCGTTCCTGAGCGCTGGAGGCTACGCTGGCCGTGTCCATCCTGACGGTCAGTGTGTGTGTGATGATCTGATGGGTGTGTTGTGTGAGGTGTTTGATTCCAGATCCAGTTTAATGTGTAACCGCCGGAGTCAGGAATGCTGCTCAAATCCATGTTTTCACTGTAAAAACAAACCGCTGCGGATGCAAAGGTTGCGAGTGAGTCACTGCTGTAATTTCTTTATAGTGCTCATTATGTTTTTATTTCATTCGACTTAAAACAAAGTCCTTTCTTGCAATCGAGAAGTGCAGAAAAAAAGGCACTTTATTTAATGTGTTCCTGTCACAGTGTGTTAATTAACTACACGTGCATGTTGCTCGTAATTATGCATAAAAGGCTGATTTTAGTGTAGTGATATCACGTGTAACAGGGACGCTGTGAAATAAAGCGTTACTTATGAATTCAGTTCAATGCGTTCTTCAGTTTGATTGTGCATCAGTGTGTTTGAGCAGACCGAGGAGGTCTGAAGATGGAGAAGAACAACTCACTTTTACTAACACATCAGTGTCACCTCAGCCGGTAACTAGGGTGCTCTGGCTGGTTGCTAGGTGAGCAGCACCGGCATCAGCTGCTCATGACTTCATCGTGTTGTGTTGTCCAATGGGTCACTGATAACAATCTGTTTCTAGCTCAATAATATTTATCTGCTCGTAGATTATAATCTCTACTATCAGCTTGAGTAAAGGAGACCCAAAACTCATTAGATGGACGATAAGGATACTTTTTGATTTCATTTTTTATTGCACACACACACACACACACACACACACACACACACACACACACACATTCTATATAGAGAAAGATAGCTCTTAGACATAAATATATATACACACTTCAGTTCAAAAGTTTGGGATTGGAAAGATTTTTTTTTTAATGTTTCTGAAAAAAGCTGCATTTATTTGATCAAAAATACAGTAAAAATAGTGAAATATTATTCCAATTTAAAATAACTATTTTCTATGTGAATATATAGTAAAGTGTAATTTATATCCAGTGATCAAAGCTGAATTTTCAGCTCCAGTCTTCAGTGTCACATGATCCTTCAGAAATCATTCTAATATGATGATTTGCTGCTCAAGAAACATTTATGATTATTATCAATGTTGAAAACAGTTTCATATTCCTGTGGAAACTGATATTTCTGATTCAACTGATTTTATTCTTCAGGATTAGGATCTTCTAGCAAACATAAAATTACCTCGGATATCCAGCGCTAGTTTCGACAACATTGTCTTTCTTCCTTTGAAGTTGCAGTGAAAAAGCCTAGAGCTGCGTCCCAAATCACGTACTGTTGAGTAGGTACTACATTTGAATTTAAATTTACTTCACGACCATTGAAAAAATACTGTACGAATGCGTGTAGTATGAATGAATTCGGACGTACTACATGTCACATGACCTACCAGCGTCAGTTACATCCCTTCAACTCCATTCACAAATCCTCTCCCATGGCCTCATGGGATAGTAAAGTGTCCATCGTATGCGTACTTCAGAATCTCACCGGAAGTAGTAAGTCATCCGGGTGCTTTCCGCCTACTGAATACTATGAATTTGGACATACTACTCTTTTCGCATACTGTTTTTCGCGTACTATATAGTAGAGAAGTATTTGATTTTGGATGCAGCGTGGGTTAGGGCTGCACGATTTATCGCAATAAAATTGCACGCGATTTGGCAAAGGCTGCGATTATTTAATGCGCAGCTTGTCAGAGCTGTACGTCTCTGTGATCAGTAGTAAATGCTTCTCCATCTGAAAGCCAGAGGGCGCTCTTGCGCAGAAAATCAAAATATGCCCTGCAGCAGAAGAAGATAACACGCATCATATCGCTGTAGCTGAATAAACAGAAGATTGAAACGCTTTGACTAATAAACACACGACTGCCTTATTCTGTGTAAGAAGCCTCATCATCTCACAGAAGGACGCTCAACTGTATTTATGAAGTGAGTTTGGAGTAAAAACATGTTATTAAATGTTGTCTTTTGTTAATAAATGCTTCTCGTGCCTGAAATGAAGTTTGACGCGTGTTGCCTTTTCAAATGTACATTATAAGCGACTCAAACTCACAGTGCTTTCAGATGGATTAACATTTGGAGCCATACTTCATTGACAAGCTGCGCATAAAAAACAATCGCAGCCTTCACGATTTCATAATCGCACTAAATCATTTTTAAGCGATAATCACATTCAAGTTCAATGTTATTTTTCGTATCGTGCGATATATCGTGCGGCCCTAGCGTGGGTGTTGTTTTTATTCTACTATATTGACTTCTTCAGCTAAATTCACTGTTAGATTAGATCGATTACACAAGCTGTTCACTCTAAACACAGCATGCTGAGGACATCTGCTGGTTAAAAATGTGTAAGTGCATCAAGAACAGCAAAAACATGTTGTACACACTTTGAAACTGCAGCGCGCGAACTTAGAATAAACAGACCGTTATCATTTGTTGGTGTGAACATGCCTTTACAATAGTTCAGTCTGGATAGAACAAGAGCTTGGACAAAAATTTGTGTGGAATGCTCCGATAGGAAGGGTCTTATCTTCCTAATGTTGTATAACACAAATCTGCAGGTTATGATGAAGCCTTGGGTTGGTAGAGACCACAAGCAGTTCTGTCTTTGTGAGGTTTAGATGAAGGTGATGGTCCTTCATCCAGCCAGAAATGTCTGTCAGGGAGGCTGAGATGCGAGTAGATACCGTCAGATCATCTGGTTGGAATAGATGATGAAATAGAGTTGAGTGTCATCAGTATAGCAGTGATAAGAAAAGCCACGTTTCTGAATGACAGATCCCAGTGTTGACATGTAGATGGAGAAGAGAAGCGGTCCCAGCACTGAGCCCTGAGGAACCCCAGTAGAGAGATGATGTGAATTAGAAACCTCACCCCTCCTGAAGAACCTACTGAGAGGTAAGACCTGAACCACTGGAGTTTGGCTCCCAAGATTCCCATCATCATGAGGGTTGACAGGAGGATCTGGTGGTTAAAGGGGTCATGAACTGCGTTTTTATTGTTTTATAATGTTAGTATGCTTTTTACATCCGCAATTGTCATAATTTATAAATAAAAGGCATTTTTCCTACCCTGATTTTATCCCTCTGGTTTGAACGCTCTGTTTTAAGGGGCGTGTCTGCTGTGAGACTTCAGTGTAAACGCCCACTGCTGTGATTGGCTGACATCTTTTCATTTGAAATAGCTGAGTATTACTCTCTCTTTTAGCACGTTTTTACTATTACAGCTCTCAAGGTTAACTAATCATGAAAAGTGTTGCATTATATTTCGATTGTGGCATGAAAGGTTGCAGAGATGAACACTGTATTCAATCACAGACATGTTGTTGATCTCATGAAAGCAGTGATCTCATCATTGAAACTCAATTTCTGCACACTAACAAATGCTTTCACCTTCACTAACAGTGCAAACGCGATATAATTTAAGAGATTCGTTGAATAAAACTGTAGTTTTGCTCGTCAGTCACTGATAAACTCAGGCTGTTTGATTGACAGCTCCAACGATTGTAAAGGGAGCGTTCTTTGATCGCTTTCTTTATATAATTTAATCACTGTTAAATAACAGATTATTTTCATCCTACTAAGAGAAACAACGCAAGTTGACATTTAGCCACTGGTTTGATTTACTGACACACAGACAAAGAACATGTGACTGTACATGAATCATTAATATCAGATCAGGCATTAGAATGAACACAGTTACTGACATGTTGTTGCATTACTGTCGAGTCCAGGCACTGCACAATATTTTGTAATCCTCAACAGCATGTTTATTGCTTGGTAGCTTGATCTGGTTTAGCACCCCGTAGGCCTGTGTTACTTTTTAGGCTACCTGTTCTGTTGCATGTCATGTGTGAATTGGTGGGCGGGGCTAAACAGGCAGTAGGCGTTGATCTTCTTCTGCAGAGGCGGTGCTTGCTGCCCTTTGACATCATAGATCCCCACTGTGTAAATTCAGTCGTTTGCAGGGTCTGGTGTCAATTAAAGCTTCTGTTGGACTAACAACGATGTTTTCAGCTCTGAAACTTACAGGATATTCTTAAAGTATGATGAACTCTTATATGTCAAAAGCTCAAGGAAAATTAGATTTCTCAGTTCATCACCCCTTTAACTGTGTCAGTACTGATGATTTGGAATCTGCTCGTGTCATTTGAAATAATAGAATCTTTTGTAACTTTATAAATGTCTTTACTGTGACTTGATCAATTTAATGCATCCTTGATGAATAAAAGTATTATTTCTCTCCAAAAAAAAATGGACTGACCCCGAACATTATACATAAGCATAAATGATCCATTGGTCCATAAACTTCCATATTTAACCTGGAACATTTCTTAAAGAAAACCATGTGACTCTGTGATCAAAGTGAAACTGAAACTGAACACGATCAACCATTATGAGATCAAACTGCTAATCAATGGATTTATTATTCTGAATAATATATTCTGTTAAATTTCAGAGTTATTTTTCTCCTTTATTTTGTTTTTGTTCTAGTTTTTTATTATAAACATATATATATATATATATATATATATATATATATATATATATATATATATATATATATATTAAACACATTAAAAAAAATAATAATTAAATGAATAAATATATATATATATATATATATATATATATATATATATATATATATATATATATATATATATATATATATATATATATAAAAGATTAGCTATACACCTCTAACTGATTTCAGGACAGTTGCTGTCAGGTTTAGTGTTGTGCTGATAGCGCCACCAGCTGGACGCTGTGAGTCAATGCCATGTTTTCCCTCACATTTTACTAAGACGTCCAAGATACAGCAGTGGCCTTTAAAAGAGACTTCCGTCTTTGGAGAATGTGTGTGTGATAAATAAGCAAATTAATTCAACCAGTGTTTGTAGAGTAAGCAATTTACTGTACAGTTTATACATTATTATAATCAATAAGGCTATAATGGACATGTAAACAATTGTATTTGTAATTACTGTTCCAAACTTTATTGTAAACTGGACTGATATTCTTCAGAACTCAGTTATTATCTTGATCACACTCTGATTATATTGTGCTGTGTGTGTGTGTGAAAGAGATAAGATGCATTAATTGTAGTTCTTCTGGACTATAAAGTGATTATGCTGTTCAACACACAGGGACACGGACTAATAAACACAAAGTCTCTATAAGAAACAAAGAGAACACAACATGTCAGATAAATCTGATTGTTATTAATTTAACAATAAAAGAAAAGAGCTGTAAAATCTTAAGCACAGACTGTTCTGTAAGAGATGCAAGTGCTACAGCACTTCTGAAATCAGCGCTGTGTGGAAATGTAGATAACACACACACACACACACACACACACACACACACTGTTATAGAAATCTGCTACTGTACAGTAGATATATCTGCTTTCTATCCACCTTATTTTTAACATATGGAAGACAAAGTTAAGACATACTAAGTCAGCCTAATTATGAGATTAAAAGTCAAAAATTTAATGCCAATTATTATGTCGTTTAAGTAATAATTATGTTGGCTTGAGAAAGCAACACTGAAATAAAATTTCTAACTAACTTATCCTAAAACTTTCAAGCTACGACCACCAAACTCGGCTCAGACCTTCAGACTGTTCTGACTCGCATCGCTGAGTCTTTTCTAACTGATCCGACCTTGGGAACTCGCTTATCGGACTTCCAAACAATCCCAAATTCCCTTAGACTTTCATTGAGGGGGTCAAAACTTTTACACAATAACTTTGTTATTGTAACCTTATAAACTTTAAGGTTTTAAAACGTCTTCGAAAATGTCTGGTCAGGCTTTCTCAAGCCAACATCAAAGTTTGTCTTGACAACTTTTGTTTTATTATCTAGTTTTGACTTGGTATGTCATAATTTCTAGTTTTTGGTCTCATAATTATGACTTAGTATGTCATATTTATGATTTACCAAAGCGTGCTTGTTTTTTTATGCGGTGGTAATGTGTTTCCATATTAGCGTAATAGTGGCGTATGGCCATTTGTAACTTAAATTTATTATCATAATCATAAAAATACTGGTTTGTAGCCAAATATTTTTACGGTTTACTGCACTTTGTTATACCGATAGAGGCTAATAAATCAGAAGTCTCACATATTCATAATCATGTAAACATTATGGCAAAGGAAGGAAACCAAATATAGTTTCAGTTTTTATCAAAAATAGATTACTTTATTGATAGTTTTACTTTTTTTTTTTTTTTTTGCCATGAAAATAAACTGGCATGGCGTTAAAAAATCAAACAAAAAAACAAACAAATTGCAAAATAAGGTGGACAGTGTTGCAGCAGCTCAATCGTGTCATTGAAAAACAATCATTGATGATTATACATGGGTATATTATATACGTGTAGGACACAAATATAAGAGTCTAATGGCTGAGGTCTATAATGTTATTAAATGTAACTTTTAATTACTTTGCGCTGTATACACTTTATACATATTTATATTGCATTCTTCCTTTTTGTGGTTTAAGTATTTTTTTATGTCATTTATGTTTGCATTGTGTTAATTTTTGCATATTGCATGTTGTCTTTATCCACAAAAGAATTTCATTGTGCGTTGTACTCTGCTACATATGACACTTTGACTAAATGTTTTCCGTTAAAAGGAAGCTAGTTTGGTCACACATGGAAACTACGCTAATGTATTCACACTTATTTGCCCTTTTTCTGAAAAGACACTCTCTTCTTTCGTTTTCTTTCCCTTTGAGAAGCATTTCCTCAAAGCTTGGAAGATGGCGACTCCAGGGATGCAAAGACAGGGAATCCCGGCTAGTATGAAGATGACGGCGCTGATCCAGTTAGGGTAGTTCACCTCTTTGAGCGTTGGGAAATTATCCTGCGTTAAGAGAGAGATGAGGTTAGTCTTTACATACTAGCAGAACAACAGCTCTCTAGATTTTAAAGTCGACGTGAAACCCATTTTACTGTATTTTGATGGAGCTACTTCAGAGTCAAACGTATGGAATCTTGTTTCCGCTTTGGGGGGGGTGGAGTTTTTTCTCACAATTGTTTTTGTCTCAAAATTTTGAGAAAAAAAGTCAGATTTGCAAGCTGTGAACTCGGAATTAAAGTTAGAATAGCGAGATATAAATTCCCAATTGCATGAAAACGTCAATTACGAGTTTATTTCTCGCAATTGCAAATTTATCTCACTATTCTAACTTCTTAAGTTAAAATATATGCAAATAAAACAGAGTAAAAAATGAACTCGCAATTGCAAGCAATAAAGTCAGAATTTTGAGATATAAAGTCAGAATTGCGAATTATAAAGTCGGAATTGCAAGTTATAAATTCGGAATTGCGAGAATATAAAGTCAGAATTGCAGGTATATAAAGTCAGAATTGCGAGATATAAAGTCAGAATTGCGAGATATAAAGTCAGAATTGCGAGATATAAAGTCAGAATTGCGAGAATATAAAGTCAGAATTGAGTGATATAAAGTCAGAATTGCGAGATATAAAGTCAGAATTGCGAGTTATAAAGTCAGAATTGCGAGATATAAAGTCAGAACTGCGAGATATAAAGTCAGAATTGCGAGAATATAAAGTCAGAATTGCGAGTTATAAAGTCAGAATTGCGAGATATAAAGTCAGAATTGCGAGATATAAAGTCAGAATTGCGAGAATATGAAGTCAGAATTGCGAGTTATAAAGTCAGAATTGCGAGATATAAAGTCAGAATTGCGAGAATATAAAGTCAGAATTGAGTGATATAAAGTCAGAATTGCGAGATATAAAGTCAGAATTGCGAGTTATAAAGTCAGAATTGCGAGATATAAAGTCAGAACTGCGAGATATAAAGTCAGAATTGCGAGAATATAAAGTCAGAATTGCGAGATATAAAGTCAGAATTGCGAGATATAAAGTCAGAATTGCGAGAATATAAAGTCAGAATTGCGAGATATAAAGTCAGAATTGCGAGAATATAAAGTCAGAATTGCGAGATATAAAGTCAGAATTGCGAGAATATAAAGTCAGAATTGCGAGTTATAAAGTCAGAATTGCGAGATATAAAGTCAGAATTGCGAGAATATAAAGTCAGAATTGAGTGATATAAAGTCAGAATTGCGAGATATAAAGTCAGAATTGCGAGTTATAAAGTCAGAATTGCGAGTTATAAAGTCAGAATTGCGAGATATAAAGTCAGAATTGTGAGATAAAGTCAGAATTGCGAGATATAAAGTCAGAACTGCGAGATATAAAGTCAGAATTGCGAGAATATAAAGTCAGAATTGCGAGATATAAAGTCAGAATTGCGAGATATAAAGTCAGAATTGCGAGATATAAAGTCAGAATTGCGAGAATATAAAGTCAGAATTGCGAGATATAAAGTCAGAATTGCGAGATATAAAGTCAGAATTGCGAGATATAAAGTCAGAATTGCGAGATATAAAGTCAGAATTGCGAGATATAAAGTCAGAATTGCGAGATATAAAGTCAGAATTGCGAGAATATAAAGTCAGAATTGCGAGATATAAAGTCAGAATTGCGAGATATAAAGTCAGAATTGCGAGATATAAAGTCAGAATTGCGAGATATAAAGTCAGAATTGCGAGAATATAAAGTCAGAATTGCGAGATATAAAGTCAGAATTGCGAGATATAAAGTCAGAATTGCGAGAATATAAAGTCAGAATTGCGAGAATATAAAGTCAGAATTGCGAGTTATAAAGTCAGAATTGCGAGTTATAAAGTCAGAATTGCGAGATATAAAGTCAGAATTGCGAGAATATAAAGTCAGAATTGAGTGATATAAAGTCAGAATTGCGAGATATAAAGTCAGAATTGCGAGATATAAAGTCAGAATTGCGAGAATATAAAGTCAGAATTGCGAGAATATAAAGTCAGAATTGCGAGTTATAAAGTCAGAATTGCGAGATATAAAGTCAGAATTGCGAGAATATAAAGTCAGAATTGCGAGTTATAAAGTCAGAATTGCGAGATATAAAGTCAGAATTGCGAGAATATAAAGTCAGAATTGAGTGATATAAAGTCAGAATTGCGAGATATAAAGTCAGAATTGCGAGTTATAAAGTCAGAATTGCGAGATATAAAGTCAGAATTGCGAGAATATAAAGTCAGAATTGCGAGATATAAAGTCAGAATTGCGAGATATAAAGTCAGAATTGCGAGTTATAAAGTCAGAATTGCGAGATATAAAGTCAGAACTGCGAGATATAAAGTCAGAATTGCGAGAATATAAAGTCAGAATTGCGAGAATATAAAGTCAGAATTGCGAGATATAAAGTCAGAATTGCGAGTTATAAAGTCAGAATTGCGAGATATAAAGTCAGAATTGCGAGAATATAAAGTCAGAATTGCGAGTTATAAAGTCAGAATTGCGAGATATAAAGTCAGAATTGCGAGAATATAAAGTCAGAATTGAGTGATATAAAGTCAGAATTGCGAGATATAAAGTCAGAATTGCGAGTTATAAAGTCAGAATTGCGAGATATAAAGTCAGAATTGCGAGAATATAAAGTCAGAATTGCGAGATATAAAGTCAGAATTGCGAGATATAAAGTCAGAATTGCGAGTTATAAAGTCAGAATTGCGAGATATAAAGTCAGAACTGCGAGATATAAAGTCAGAATTGCGAGAATATAAAGTCAGAATTGCGAGATATAAAGTCAGAATTGCGAGATATAAAGTCAGAATTGCGAGATATAAAGTCAGAATTGCGAGATATAAAGTCAGAACTGCGAGATATAAAGTCAGAATTGCGAGAATATAAAGTCAGAATTGCGAGATATAAAGTCAGAATTGCGAGATATAAAGTCAGAATTGCGAGATATAAAGTCAGAATTGCGAGATATAAAGTCAGAATTGCGAGATATAAAGTCACAGAATTGTGAGATATAAAGTCAGAATTGCGAGATATAAAGTCACAGAATTGTGAATTGCAGGTTATTAAAAAGTCTCAATTACCTTCCATAGAAATGGGATATTCAACAAGGATATTGGTGTTATCCATTGGGAATTGATTGGATGGTAAAAGTAAAAAAGTTGTGAAAAACCGTTTTCAGTTTGTTTTTTCTTTAGAATAACGAGCACTGAGGAAACGTTTGAGTAAAGACGCGGTTACGTTTACTGTTGCTCCAATAGGATTCCACGCAATCGGGAGTTTTGCATGAGGGCAGAAAATTTTGCAATGCAGATTTTGCTCATGTTCAAGTTGGTTACGTGAATTCATCGTTCTGACCTATGGAAGCTTATTTCCACCACGGAATAATAAAAACATGAAAAAAGGTAAGAACGACTTTTTATCTCACAATTCTTTTTTTCCTCACTATTGCGAGTTTATATCTCGCAGTTCTGACTTCTTTCTCGCAATTCTAAGAAGAAAAGATGGAATTGTAAGAAATTTATAAAATCAGAATTGTGAGATAAAAGGTCACAATGAAGTTTTAAATTTTTTTTTTATTCCGTGGTGGAAACAAAAAAAAAACATGCAATTGTAAGAAAAAGTGAGAATTCTGAGATATATACTCGCAATTTTGAGTTTAAAAAAGTCAGAATTGTGAGATGCAATTACTTTTTTTTTGTGAAAACAAGCTTCCAGAAAGCTAAAAGAAATTTAACTTGGACAAAATTTACAAAATTCACCTTAAGACATTTTGATTTCATGTTGACTTCAAATCTTTCTCAGTTTTTATGTTATTTACTTTAACGTCTCTGATATATTAGAAATAAACTGGAAATAATATGTTTGATTCTTCTAAAGACCGTGATGTACCGATTCAGGGTCCCAGACGTTGTAGGTCAGCTGTTTGCTGACTGTCGTGACGAAGTAGAAGATCAGAATGACCAGGAGGATGGCGGGACTGAGGAACCGCCACGTCACCTGCCAGAAGATGTTGGGCTTGTGTCCCACCATGAACTTAATGTCTTCGTTAAACCTGGAAGATAGAGAACAGCAGCGTTATCTTTCTTCTCAGTGCTTGAAAACATCTGACACTCCTGTTGGACCATATTTCTCACCATTTTGTCTTATTGTGAAGAACTTTTTAATAAACCTAAATAACTTGTATGTTAAAGGTTCTTCATGGAACCATCAATGCCAACATAGAACCTTTATTTTAAACATGTTGAATAATCTGCACTGGTTAAACATGTTTTATAAGTCTAGGAACATGTAGTTTTGACGTTGACTCTTACCTGTCAATCCCATAGACGTAAACGACAGCGATGATCTCGCAGAAGGCGATGACCAGCAGAGGAATCGAGCCGGCGAAGCCGTCAAACAGAGCCAGCCAGTAGTTACCAGAGGACTGGACGAATATGAGCGCCGTCACGAAGGACACTACACACGTAAGACCTGAAAAACATGAGGAGGTTGAGGTTGACCTGCAGTGGTCATTTTGTCATTGAAAGCTCTTTATGGTTGATGTGTTTACCAGTGAACAATTCTTTGGGCCATTTTTTGGGGAGGATGTTGAGGTCCTGAAGCGGCACCACCACACCCTCAATGTTCCCGAACATGGTGGACAGTCCCAGACAGAAGAGCATGATGAAGAACAGCACTGACCAGAGAGGAGCGATGGGCATCTTGGTGATGGCCTCAGTGAACACGATGAAGGCCAGACCGGTTCCCTCAACGCCCTGCAACAAAAATGAGTAAGCCTGCTGTCTACCTGGAGAGTTATTTTTCAGATATCTTTGTTCTGAAACTCTGAGTGATGTAGTAAAGGTTCGACATGGAAATATACATCAGTATGCATCTGTAACTTGTGTACCTCGCTGAGGAGCGTCTGCAGGTCGCAGGTCTTGAGCTGGAGCTCCTGAATGACTGCTGGTGATGTGCTGTTGAGATGCTGCAGAACACTGTCATAGTTGCTCTCTGTGATGTTTCCCTCCGGCAGATCAAACGCGTTCAGCAGCGCCAGGATGTTACTGCGAAGAAAGTGCGGTTCTTTAACCCTCATAAGGTCAGATATAGTCTTCAGTGTCACATGATCCTTCAGAAATCATTCTAACATGATGAGTTGATGCTCAAGAAACATTTCTGATTATTATCAATGTTGAAAACAGTTGTGCTGCTTCAGATTTTTGTGGAAACTAGGGGTGTGACGGTACATGAACATGATTTGGTACAGCAGGGGGAAAAACAAAACATAAAATTGTTGCTTTTTTCTTTCTTTTTTTTATTAAACAGTGGTTTATTGAAGAAATTGTGTCTCTCTTTTTAAATAAATTCAATCATTTACATTTTCAAGGATTAAAAAAAATTTACAGGGAGCTATGGAAGCCCGTTTCCACTACAAAAAAAAAAAAAAAGATGAATTGCGACTTTTTAACTCACAATTGCGAGTTATAAAGTCAGAATTCTGAGATATAAAGTCGCAATTGTGTGATAAAAAGTCAGAATTCTGAGATATAAAGTTGCAATTGCGTGATAAAAAGTCAGAATTGCGAGATATAAAGTCGCAATTGCGAGTTATAAAGTCAGAATTCTGAGATATAAAGTCAGAATTCTGAGATATAAAGTCAGAATTCTGAGATATAAAGTCAGAATTCTGAGATATAAAGTCAATTGCGTGAAAAAAGTCAGAATTCTGAGATATAAAGTCAGAATTGCGAGTTATAAAGTCAGAATTCTGAGATATAAAGTCGCAATTGCGTGATAAAAAGTCAGAATTCTGAGATATAAAGTCAATTGCGTGAAAAAAGTCAGAATGAGATATAAAGTCGAGTTATAAAGTCAGAATTCTGAGATATAAAGTCAGAATTGCGAGTTATAAAGTAAGAATTCTGAGATATAAAGTCAGAATTGCGAGTTATAAAGTCAGAATTCTGAGATATAAAGTCGCAATTACGTGATAAAAAGTCAGAATTCTGAGATATAAAGTCAATTGCGTGAAAAAAGTCAGAATGCGTGATAAAAAGTCAGAATTCTGAGATATAAAGTCGCAATTGCGTGATAAAAAGTCAGAATTCTGAGATATAAAGTCAGAATCTGAGATATAAAGTCAGAATTGCGAGTTATAAAGTCAGAATTCTGAGATATAAAGTCGCAATTGCGTGATAAAAAGTCAGAATTCTGAGATATAAAGTCGCAATTGCGTGATAAAAAGTCAGAATTCTGAGATATAAAGTCGCAATTGCGTGATAAAAAGTCAGAATTCTGAGATATAAAGTCGCAATTGCGTGATAAAAAGTCAGAATTCTGACTTTTTTTCTCGCAATTAACTGATGGTCAGTATCTCTGTCTGTAACAGTGCATCCAACGATAGCCGTGAAGTCTGACTTTATAACTCGCAATTCTGACTTTATATCTCAGGATTCTGACTTTATAACTTGCAATTGTTTTTGTTTTTTTGTGGCGGAAACGGGCTTCCATAGGGAGCCTTTCTTATACATTACTAAAATATTAAAGGTTAAAATGAACAACAGAGCCCAAACTATTAAATTCGGTTGCTATTTATTTTATATATAATAATCAACATTCAAATTAAAAAAAAAAAAACATGTAAATTGCACAAAGCAGGTTTTGCATTAACTTCTAAATCTAATTGTAAAATTATTTTTCAATTATTTTTCTACTACAGTTCGTTTTTGAAATATAATCACTTTCGTAACTTGTTTTCAAGTCAAATTTATTTAAACATATATTAAATAAAGATATTACGAACAGGTAAAGTAAATATAATGCATATATAATCTAATTTAATGCATATATTTAGTGAAAGAGTTAGTTTCTCTAGTGAACCAACATGCTGCGGACACTAAATGACTTGCCTGAGGTAAATGTGATGCTACGTGAGATATTATTCTGCAGTTGAAACACTGGTTGAGAGATTACACGTAAACATATCTATGCATAAATCGTCTGTTCTTCTGCACTTTTTCTTGTTGTGGTGGTTAGCAAACAGTGTTGCATTACTGCACACGCCCCCTTATGGATTGGAGTGTGGATCGCCTGTGACTGACATGTACTGTTACACCACTACTGGAAACTGTGATGCATTTTATTTCTCTTGATGAATAGAAAAAAGTTCAAAAGAACAGCATTCATTTGAAATAGACTCTTTTGTAACATTATGAATGTCTTTACTGTAACTTTTGATCAATTTTATGCATCCTTGATGAATAAAAGTATTAATTTCTTAACTCTTACTGACCCAGAACTTTTGAAAGATAGTACAAATGATATGGTTGGTGAAGGACGCACCTCTCGAGACATGCATCATAGTTCTCCGTGGCTCTGAAGCCGATGATGGAGTAAATGACGGTTGCGGAGTAAACCGAGGTGAGGCCGTTGATGATGGAAATGGTGACAGCGTCCTGCTCACAGTTATTGCTGATGGAATAATAATCATTTGTTCAAATTATGTACAACATAACCTACAGTATATGATTTCTTTCCTAAAACCCAGTGAGCTGCCTCATGTAGATATTAGGCCGCTCTCTCAATGTGTGTTGTGTTTTAGATCACTTACTGCACAGAGTTGTAGCTGGAGAAGGAGATGAGGCCTCCAAACGCCAGAGAGAAGGAGAACAGCACCTGAGCTCCAGCGTCCAACCAAGTCGTTGGATTAATCAACTCATTCACCTGGAAACAGGTAAGCAGATCCATCAGATCTCCTGGAGTTTAGTAAGTTAATATACATGCACTGAGGTTTAGCTAACGTACGTCTGGAGTGAAGAGGAACTTGATTCCGCTTACAGAACCTTTTAGGGTCAGAGCTCTTATCAGGAAGATGGTGAGGACCAGGTAAGGTAACGTAGATGTTATGTACACAGCCTAGAGAGAGAACAAGTACTTAGACGGGATATTTTGCTGCCATATGTGTCAAGTCAACTTTATTTCTATAGCGCTTCAATACCATACAGCTCTTTTCAAAGCAGCTTCACAGTAATATACAGGAAAATATGTTCATCAATTTTTGTTGATTCAGTTCAATAAGTGTGTCAATGCTACAAAGTTCATCAATTATGAAACTAAATCAAATGCAGCTCTACAGAAGACAATAGTGTCAAGTTTGGTTCTCATCGGATGGTGTCAGTGCATTTAAATCAATAATATTACTGAATATTAAGTGACTTTTAGGTCATTTTGTCATTACCTTCCCTGTTGTTTCGATGCCTCTGATACAGCAGACGTATAACACAGTCCAAGCACAGAACAAACACAGCACCAGCCACCACTGCAGCCCGCCGGATTCCTCGATCGCAGTCGAGCTGTTCAGAGTCTCTCTGTACCAGAAGTAATCCACCGGAGAGCTGCGTGCGCATTCTGGCTCCAGGCCTGCAGGGGGAGATATGTGGCCATGCGCTCATGTTAGGAAAGTTCAGGTTTTTTTGACCAGGTTGAGGTTCACCCTTTAGAGCATCTCTATGTCAGAGATGGTCTTATTTTTGGGAGATGAGGGTCTATTTCGCTTTATCTTTGGTTGTGGTTATTTTAACACTCTGGGTGATTTGATGATATATTGTGGCGATTATATAAAGTGTGAATCGATTTAAAGGGGACCTACTATGCCTCTTTCACAAGATGTAATATCAGTCTCTGGTGTCTCCAGAATGTGTGTGTGAAGTTTCAGCTCAAAATCCCCCACAGATCATTTATTATAACTTGTTAAATTTGCCCCTATTTGGGTGTGAGCAAAAACACGCCGTTTTTGTGTGTGTCCCTTTAAATGCAAATGAGCTCCACTTTCCAGAAGAGGGCGGAGCTTTAACAGCTCAACAACAACAAAGCTGGAGAATCTCACGCAGCCAAAATGAGGATTGTCAGTAACGGTGTTCAGCCTTACATTGTTCAAACCGGAGTCGACACTGATGGAGAGACTCAGGAAGAAGTTACAACTTTTAGACGTTTCTGAATGGTTAGTGGATAAATTGATGTAGTTGCTGTGGAGTTGATTCAACTCATCCACTAGCATGTGCCGTCATGTTCTTCTGTTGTGTTGAATTGACCCTCGTTTGTGAAGCAGTCCGGCGTAAAATGACGACATGTCAACAACACTCTACAACAACTCTTCCTCTTCTCTAAAGCAGCCCAACATGGCCCCGCCCCCTTTATTGTGTGCTCTTGGGGGCGGGGTTTATGTAAATTTAAGGGTTTGTGATGTCACTAACTCGGGAAGAAGCTCGTTGTAGTCCTTAAAATGCGATTTCTGTAAAAGAAAATATCTCTCTTTGCATTGAACTTTGAGCGTCGTAACTTTGCAGATGTTGTTTATGCTCAAACAGCAACATTACACACTAACTAATGTTAAAAAAGTCAAATCCTAATCAACCACCCCTTTAACTTTTTCTGTATAGTTTATATATCACTTGTATTCACATATACACAGTCGGTTTATGTCTTGAATGAAGGTAAACAGCTTGGATAATGGGATGTGTATCAGTATATTGCATCCGTGCATTGGGTCTTAAAGTGACAGCAGCCTAATAACTGTTTACTTGTCTTCAATAATTGCTTGTGAACTTTTTACTTAGTGTTAGTTTTTGCTGTGGTATCAAACTGGTATTGAGAATAGTGATATTCGTACCTGTTCTGTTGGCATTAACTGGACAGTGACTCCACGGCAGAGGATCTTGCAGCGAGTTGAAGAAGTACCACATGACCCAGGCCATGATGGTGTTGTAGTACATCCCCACTATGAAGGAAGCCAGCATGGAGGCGATACCTGAGGAACCACACGAAATATATCATACAACTTGATGCAGCAGATCTTTTGAAAACAAAAGAAGCACAGTATTCTCTGTAAAGACCTGTTGAGGGATATGATCTATGGAAAGACTCATTCCTGCCGTAGATAATTCAGGAGTCACTTATTAGGGGATGATCTGCTTATCTGTTTCTGACTCACCGACTCCAGTGAGAGACGGGCTGATGGATCTCCAGACGCCGACGCTGCCCTTCCTCAGTCTCTGTCCGATGGCAAACTCCATGTGCAGGAGCGGAATTCCCTCCAGAACCAGAAGAATCAGGAACGGGATCATGAACGCTCCTGGAATAAAGGAAGAGTCGCATCAATCCAGCCTGCTAATCAGATAGTTAATAGAAACAAATATTAAAGGCCCGTTCACACCAAGTACAATAACTATATTAGCGT
The DNA here is from genome assembly GCF_018812025.1 of Megalobrama amblycephala. NCBI lineage: Eukaryota > Metazoa > Chordata > Actinopteri > Cypriniformes > Xenocyprididae > Megalobrama > Megalobrama amblycephala. The sequence goes on along the minus strand of NC_063052.1, from coordinate 43,145,935 downwards.
CCAAATTAGTGTTCGATATTTATCTGTTTATTTTAATCTGAATGCTCAAGCTCATTAAAGTCTGGAGGATTCTGATTGGCTGTCAATTTTTTTTTTTTTTTGGTCGTTCATCAGCTGTAAAAATCATTCTTGATGTGGACTATTCCTCTAAATTTAGTAGTAATTTTAAAACTATATATGTTATCGTTATAGTTAACGTTTTTGGTTTGAATGCTATTACTGGGTGCGATCTTTATGGTGCAGGTCAAATTAATCCTAATTGGATTCAATATATATCAAAAACAAGTAAAAACAGTAAATCTTCAACATTTAATCTCACACATTAGAAATAAAAATGAACACAAGAACATATTATTTTTAATATTGAACTTTACTACTTTTTTCAAACTTTTGTCACAAACTGTGAATGTTATAAACCCCCAAATTTAAGATTGTGAAGGTGGTTTTAGTTTTTTCCTGAAATAAGGGATTTTTGTTGGATCCTCTCAGGTTATTGATTGACTATAGGAATATTTAATCACTATACATTAACCCTATTACTCATTGACACTAATTACTCTTATGTGGCCGGTTGCATGAACTGCTTAAACTAGTCATGCAAGTATTTTCTTTAAGGCTGATTTTTCCCATTTTTGAGACTGAAAAAGTATCCACTGGCTAATTGTTAAATAAGATAAATAGATAAATTCAGATAAATTCTTAGGACAGTGGATTTTTTTTTTTTACAAGTGGCCCCTGAATCTCATTTCTCGCTTTTTGAGTCTCTGTAAATGTTTGTAGATTTTCCAGATTTAATCTGTTAACCTCACCTCCTTTTTGAGCACACATCCGAACTTAAATGGATGTAGTTGATGAATGCTTTAGAGTACAGAGCTAAAGCTGGTCTCTTTTTCAAGAAGACACTCAGCAGATTATTATTATTGAAGGCTGAAATCAAAAAATGGAAGTTTAAAAAAGTTATAGAAGTTTTAAGTTTAGAAGTTTATTCAAAATATATGTTTTACAAAATAACTTGGACTCTAAAACTGATAGAAAATCAAAGCCAAATGTCTAACCAAGTTGTGTACCAAATTTGAAGTTAATATCATAAAAAATAGCTGTAAAGCAAGTTGTTTACTGTAAGGCAAATGTACAGAACTGATTTTTTTTTATTTATTTTTTTTATCCAAAAATATTTTTACAAAATAATTTGGACTCTAAACTTGCTAGAAAATCAAAGCCAAATGTCTAACTAAGCTGTGCACCAAATTTGAAGTAAATATTACAAAAATTGAGCTGTAAAGCACTTTTTTTTAAATTTTATCCAAAATAAATTTTTACAAAATAACTTGAACTCTAAAATTGATAGAAAATCAAAGCCAAATGTCTAACCAAGTTGTGTACCAAATTTGAAGTTAATATCACAAAAATTGAGCTGTAAAGCAAATTGCTTACTATAAGGCAAATGTACAGAACTAATATTTTATTTTATGCAAAATATATTTTAACAAAATAATTTGGACTCTAAAATTGATAGAAAATCAAAGCCAAATGTCTAACTAAGCTGTGCACCAAATTTGATGTCAATATTACAAAAATTGAGCTGTAAAGCAAATTGCTTACTGTAAGGCAAATGTACAGAACAAAAAAAAAAAAATTTATTTTATGCAAAATATATTTTTACAAAATAATTTGGACTCTAAAATTGCTCCTAAACCAAAGCCATATGTATAACCAAGTTGTGTACCAAATTTGAAGTCAATATCACCAAAAATGAGGTTTAAAGTACCATTTATATGGTAACACAATTTCAAAACAGTTTTCACAGGATGAGTTTTGAGTTATAATAAAGGGAAAAAAGGCAATAAAAAGCACCCCAAGAGGCAGTTAACAGGCTATTTTTTCAGTAGGTTTAAGAAGTCTATTTTGATACCAGACAATGTTCTATGTTTACAGGTCAGAAGAACCAGGCTGAATGATAAATGTTGAAGGGCCAACCTCCTCCGTGGCTCTGGCAGAGGTAGGGGAACCTCCAGACGTTGCCCAGCCCAACACAGAAGCCCACACAGGTCAGCATGTACTGGGCTTTGTTGTCCCACTGCGGCCGCTCTCCAGCCTCCTCCACCTCCAGCTTCTCCAGCTCGGCGTGAGAGGGGATCCGCTCATCCAGACCCGGGTTGGGGAGCTTCAGCTTCATTCCTGCTGTGATAATGGAAGGTGCGTCCTCAGGGAAGCGATTGAGAGTCTTCAGATAAGTGTCTCTCTGTGTGTGATGATAAAGAGGATCTGACTGGTGGCTCACTATTAGTGACCTTTAATACTCGCTCTCTTATTCCGGGACATTTTAAGTGTTTTGTCAGCAAGATAAAGGCCGGATGAAAGCTAAACTTCTCTCATTGGTGGTTAATGTGTAATGTTATCTCACGGCTGGATGGTTTCAGGTTGTCAGTATCTGCTCAATCTGAAAATGAGTCATTTAAATAGGTTTCACTTATTTCCAGCGGTGTTATATTAGTCTCATTGATATAATATTAAGATTTTATTATATTTTCAATTTTAAAGTTTGTCATTTTGGTGTTTTTTATGTAATTATTTATTTATTTATTTATATAGTCTATATAGTTTTTATTTAAGTTTTAGTTTGTTATTTTAGTACTTATTACTAAATTAAAATGTAGATTAAATAAAATAAGCTTAATATATATTAAAAAATTCACAGAATAAAAACTTTTTTTTAGGTTTTAGTTAACAATAATAACCCCAATTTACAGAAAATTGTGTTTATAGCATATTCATGTGTTTGTGTTTTAGTTTAGAAATGTTTGATTCATTAATGTAGGAACTACAGTACAGTCCAAAAGTTTGGAACCACTAAGATTTTTAATGTTTTTAACAGAAGTTTCGTCTGCTCACCAAGGCTACATTTATTTAATTAAAAATACAGTAAAAACAGTAATATTGTGAAATATTATTACAATTTAAAATAACTGTTTTCTATTTGAATATATTTCACAAAGTAATTTATTCCTGTGATGCAAAGCTGAATTTTCAGCATCATTACTCCAGTCTTCAGTGTCACATGATCCTTCAGAAATCATTCTAATATGCTGATCTGCTGCTCAAGAAACATTTAATGTGTACAATTGTACAAAATATTTGTGTACAATATTTTTTTTCAGGATTATTTGATGAATAGAAAGTTCAAAAGAACAGTGTTTATCTGAAATCTAATCTTTTGTAACATTATAAATGTCTTTACTGCCACTTTTGATTGATTTAATGCATCCTTGCTGAATAAAAGTATTCATTTCTTTAATTTCTTTTCAAAAAAATAAAAATAAAAATTCTTACTGACCCCAAACTTTTGAACGGTAGTGTATAATGCTACAGAAGCTTTGTGTTTCAGATAAATGCTGTTCTTTTGAACTTTCTATTCATCAAGGAATCCTGAAAAAAAAAAAAGTACACAACTGTTTTCAACATTGAAAATAATCATAAATGATTCTTGAGCAGCAGATCAGCATATTAGAATGATTTCTGAAGGATCATGTGACACTGAAGACTGGAGTAACGATGCTGAAAATTCAGCTTTGCATCACAGGAATAAATTACTTTGTCAAATATATTTAAATAGTACACAGTTATTTTAAATTGTAATAATATTTCACAATATTACTGTTTTTTACTGTATTTTTAATTAAATAAATGTAGCCTTGGTGAGCAGACGAAACTTCTTTTAAAAACATTAAAAATCTTAGTGGTTCCAAACTTTTGGTCTGTACTGTATATTTTAACAATTCTAACTAATACATGCTTTATAAAGTATCACAGGTTAATATACGTATTGCAGGTTATGATCTGAATGCATAGACTGAGCTTTTCTTATCTCAGAGCGGATATCTTTAAACGCTAATCAATGTACTCAATCATATCTGGTTTATTATTAAACTGCCATTGTTGAGAACAAAAGAACATCATAAAAATATGTATAATACATTTACAGTGACATGGACCTCTAATGGTTATAAGACATTAGAATTTGCATGTAAATATTTTATATTATAGTCACTATACACTGACATGAACAACAGTATTATATGAGACAAAGCATACAAAATGCGTATTTATAATTAAATATCTTATATAAAGATGAAAATTGTTTTTTACAAATGCAAAAAAATCAGACAAAATATTTTGCTTGCTCTTGACTTTCAGTTCGATGTGCATGAAGCCAGAGCAGAGACATCTGGGTGAACGTCTGTTTTCTGGGTCATTATTGTTTATGGATGTTGATTAGGATTGTAGATGTCATTAATGGTTTTATCTTCGGTGACTTGATTATAAAACAATAAAATAGATGCATATAAACTCTGCTCTGTGTATATACATACAAACAACAGTATCATTTACCGCTCAGTGCAAATCACATGTAAACTCGAGTTGATATCACTGGTTATTTCTTCACGCATGATCGTGATCACATTTACTGTCCGTTATTGTTCTTCCTTCACGTTTCAATGTGCGTTTGTGTTTCTGTCCCAGTGCTGAATGATCTGTTTGTTGATTGGCTGAGCTAGTCGAGCGCTTTAGCTGTAATTGGCTGAACGCCGCGGTCCGTCTCGTCCGGCTCGATCTGTATTTTGTCCGAGATGGAGTAGAGCATTTCTGCAGCGTGTTTCTCCTCTTTTTTGCAGCAGCGGTTCCTGATGAGTTTGTACAGAGCCACGGCCGGGATGACCAGCGCTGGAACGCCCGACAGGATGAAGATGATGGCGTAAATCCAGTCCGGGTAGGAGCGCGTCGCCAGCGTAGGGAAGTTCTCCTGTCAATGTTAATCAGGCAACAGCATGAGTGATTATTTATTGCTCATATTTATTTATTAGTCATATTTACTTATGTATTACTCAATTATTTGTTTATATTTATTTATTACAACATAAGTTTATTTTGTACTCTTTTATTTATTACTCATTTATTAGGGATGCACCGATATGAAAATTTTGTCCGTAACCGATAACCGATATATTGGCCGATAAATCTAAATCTAAATCTAAATCTAAATCTTAATTTCTATAATTATTGAGAGCCTGATTACAAACACAAGTCTCACCATTAAAAAAATGTCCCAAAAACTTCAACATAAATCAAACACAAACAGTACAGTAGCCTAGTTTCAACCAGTGCAAGTTTTAAAATTAATATATGTATTGTCTGCAAATAAATAAAATGCCTCTTATTTATTTTACTAATTAATTGATTCATCATGTGTTTATTATTCATATTTATTACACTTATTTATGAATTACTCATATCACTAATTTATTATAATTAACTAATGATTTGTATAATTATAACTAATTTATTTAATATATTATAATTAATTTATTAATCATGTATTTATTATTCATATTTATTACTTATTTATGATTTTCTTATATTTATCACTAATGTATTTAATTTATTACAATTCACTAATTTGTTTCATTTATTATAATTAACTAATTATATAATTATTACTAATTTATTAAATGTATTATAATTCATTTATTCCTCATGTATTTATTATTCATATTTATTACACTTATTTATGAATTACTAAAATGTATCACTTATTTAATTGATTATAATTCACTAATTGTTTTTTATAATTGACTCATTATTTATTATGACTAATTTATTTAATGATAATTTATCCTTCATATATTTATTTTTCATATTTATTACACTTATTTATGAGTTACTCATATTTATCACTAATTTACACATTTTATTAATTATTATTGATATGTATTACTCATATTTGTATCACACACTTATGTATTAATTTCATTTATTTATTACTCTTGTTTATTTATTTATAACCATTATTTATTTATAACCATTTTCTAACTATGCTTATGTATTTATTCATATTATTTATTACATTTAAATATTGCTCTATATTACTCATTAATTTTTTTATTTATTCATATGTATAACTCATATTATCACATTTGTTATAAATATATTTTATGTATTTGTTTGACCGTTTATTTATTAGTGATATTTTTACTACTCATTTATGTATTACATTTTTTTTTTTTTTTTTTATTCATATGTATTACTCATATTTATTTATTTATTTCAAATGTAATTATTTATTTATTACTAATATATTTGTTTATGTTGTCTCATATATCGGACACAGAACACATTTTGTGACGTATATGAGCCATATTTTCGTCAGCTGTCACTGGGTCACAATTTTCAAAAGATTTGATGTTTTTGGAAAGAAAGCAAACCTAAAAGTAATGCATTTCTTTCTTTCTTACACTATTGGAGATTCTCTTTGGAGTTTGTCCGGAAATTAATAACACAAACTGATATTTTTGATCCCATGCAAATCTGTGTCTTATTGTTTGACCATAGACATGAAATGGTTGCCATGGTAACCAAGACATCCCGTTATTTTCAGGAACATGTGACTGAATGCGGTGTGGTGCGGACGGCACGTACAGACTCTGGGTCCCAGGCGATGTAGGTCAGATCTTTGCTCACAGTCGTGACGAAGTAGAACAGGAAGATGACCAGCACTATGAGAGGACTGATCACCCTCCAGGTGGCCTGCCAGAAGAAGTTGGGCTTGTGACCGATCATGAACTTGATGTCATCGTTGAACCTGTGTACAGAGAACAGGTCAGCCTCACCATATCAACTCTGTTTAATAAACATATTAAATCATTTACACATATATTGAAATATTTAATAAACATACTAATATTTTAATATTTAAATGAATTTATTTTTACAACTGGTGGGGTTTGCCCACCATATTTTTATAGATACTACTGTTATTTTGTAATGTAATTAAGTTTTAAGAGTTTTTTTTTTTTGTGAGAATATAGTTGTTTCGACCTCATAGGGCTATATTAAGTTTCATAACTTTATATTTACATTGAAATTAAATCCTGTACTAACTAGAGCACTGCTTTTGTACATTTGACTTTGCTTGTTTATTCCCTATTTTACTTCTTATACTGTTATAATGGCTATTGTTGTTAATTTACATATTATTGTTCAATATAAATATACATTTTATATAAATAACATGCTGTACTTTTGGTATTGATAAAGTCCCCATTAGTGATTTTGACTTGTTACATTAATACGCCATTAGATGGCGGCAAAGACTGTCTTTATGAGTGAGTGAGTCAGTCGCAAAGACTTTTATATTGAAATGGACTGAAAAAGGAAACGAGGACATTGTTTTTACTTTAAACAACATCTTACGAGATGCAACTGACAAATGCATTGACTAGCGCTGTCATGGGAAATCCTCTTAAATGTTAAAAGGACAAAGTCAAAGATATCGCTTTCTTCGGCGGACATTCAAACTGATTGTGATTATGAATATAAGACTGACCTAAAGAATATCAGCTAGATGCAGATAATACACTCGCTCATAATACTCTACATATTACAACGAGTTTCAATGAAGCGACTCAATGTTCCTTCGGTGCAAATTCTAAAGTGATGTTTAGAATTAGTAACGGATCTTGGGCTCAAATGTTAAACTGTCAACTTAAGATTCGAATCTGTGGTGCAAGGAAGTAGTTCCTCACTTTTAAAGACAATCCATTGTTGTTATTTATTTGCACACTCATGCCGTCAAACTGTTGTATAAACGCAATATCACACTCATAGCTGTGCAATATGGCTGTATATCGGCACGCTGTGATTACCTACGGCCGAATCATGAATTACAGTGTGACCTCACTTTTAAAAAGAAACATTTTCCATGCATCCTTGCCGTAGACTCACCTGTCAATCCCATAAATGTAAGATACAGCCATCATCTCACAGAAGGCGATGATCAGTAAAGGAATGGATCCGGCGAAGCTGTCGAACAGAGCCAGCCAATATTCACCAGAACCCTGAGCGAAGATGATCGCAAAACCAAAAGAGACGAAACACACCAGACCTGAAACACAGTGAAAGAGAAATGAGAAGAAGTTTCAAATCTAGTGATTAGTTCCCTAAAATGTTCAGTGAAGTCACTTTTTAATGGAACATTTCAGTGTTTATCTTAAAAGATTTAAGTGTTTTAAATTCATGTTCCACATAATCTTCAATCAGAATATCTTCTTCTCCCTCTTGCACATGAGATCCACCAATAGCAAACCACAACCATTCAATCAATTCTCCACAGATAGGATCAAGCCCCGCCCTACATTTGTTCTTGTTTGCGAAGCGTTGCACTCATATATACAGCACAATAGTAAAGAAAACACTAGTGCTGCTTCAGTTTGCCAACTTTATTCTGTGCAAATGTACCTGTATAGACCTCCTTTGGCCACTTCCTGGGGAGGATGTTGAGGTCCTGGAGCGGCGCGACCACACCTTCGACACTGCCGAACATGGTGGACAGTCCCAGACAGAAGAGCATGATGAAGAACAGCACTGACCAGAGAGGAGAGATGGGCATCTTGGTGATGGCCTCAGTGAACACGATGAAGGCCAGACCGGTTCCCTCAACGCCCTGCAACAAATAATAGGATGCGGTCAGCCACTCACTATTTGACCCTCATTTAGATGAGATCCTGAAGAGCCTTTGAGAGAAACGCTGGAGTCGTTTAGACAGACCTGACTGAGGAGCGTCTGCAGGTCGCAGGTCTTGAGCTGGAGCTCCTGAATGACTGCTGGTGATGTGCTGTTGAGATGCTGCAGAACACTGTCATAGTTGCTCTCTGTGATGTTTCCCTCCGGCAGTTCAAACGCGTTCAGCAGCGCCACGATGTTACTGCGAATAAACAAATTTGAAAAATGGGAAAACAATAAAAATATAAAATTACATATTTTAATATATTTACTAATTTACTTGTTTATTTTTTAATGTATTACATTATATACATATATATTTTTTTTTTCTTAATTTAAATTTCTAAAAAAAAATAATAATAATTATATATATAAATATATATATATATAATGTTTAAATATGTATTATTGAATAAAAATGTCAATATTGAAATCTATTTAAAGTTTATTAAATTTAGATATATATGTATTGTTTTAACATGCATTTTATGTATTAAATACATTTAGATACATTTATTTGAAAAAAAAAAATATATATAAATGTATATTAAATAATATAATAAAGTACATATTAAAATAATTAAGATATTTATTAAATATATACTTTTATATTTTTTAATGTATATAATTGAATGATATATATATATTAATAACATGCATTTATTAATATATTTATTAAATATATTAAATATATATTTAATATATTTTTTATTTGTAAAAAATATTATATATATATATTGTTAAATACAGGGAACTGTCCACCTTCAGGGCTCCACTGAAGGTGGATTTAAAAGGTTTAATCCCCCACACTTGGCCGTCGGATCAGTCTAGGATCTCTTCCGCCCTTTAGCCATTGGCTGCCAAAAGCAGCTCATCCGCCTAGTGGTGCATTGTGAACACCACACCCTCACGTGGTTTAGCCTGCAGCTGCCGGACAGCAAAGATGACCCTCTATCCATACCCCCTACAGTTCCCTGTTTTCATGCACTGTTCTGGCTACTCCTGCAGCCAAGCCAGTGCCAAACGTATTGCTCTGCATTCCTTTGGATTACATAAGTGAGGCCAAGAGGGGGATCTTGACGACTGGGCATCCCAGGATCTCCATACATTTTGCCCATACTTGCACCCTGGAGAGGTCACTCCAGTGCCGCTGTTCTAGCGACAACTCAACACGGGAGACGGCAGTTACATGTTATAAGCCCAGAGTGGATTGGCGTAAGCTCAGGCGCAACGGATTGTCTCCAATGGTGGGAGGGATCATCATGTACCACTGGTCAGCTAACGCCCGCCTTAAGCTGGGCAACCCCCAGCCAGTAAGGTGCTGACCCGCCACAGTCTGCCTGCTTCAATGGGTGCTTGGAGCTTAGGGAAACGCCCTAAAAGCAGACTGCAAAACCTGCACCAGGCAAAACAAGAAGAAAAAATAAACAGCCAGGAAGTCATTCCCAAGCTGGAATGTCAGATCCATGTGTCCTGGCCACTCTGATGAATTACAACAAGTTGATGACGCCAGGGAGACAGCCATTATCAACCATGAGCTGAAACGACTGGACATCAACATTGCTGCCCTACAGGAGACTAGACTCCCCTCCAATGGCAGACACGTTCTTTTGGCAGGGAAAGGAGCCCGAGGAGCCTCGAATTCACAGTGTTGGATTTGCAGTGAGGAACTCTATGCTGTCCTCAGTTGAGCTGTCTTATGGAGGTACACCCAGAATCCTCTCTCTCCGCCTCTCTACCTCTTCAGGCTGAGTTAATATCATGAGCATCTATGCTCCTACACTCTGCTCCACAGCTGAGACAAAGGACAAATTTTATGAAGAGCTTGAGATCACCATCAAAGAGATCCCTATCACATAACACCTGTTCCTACTTGGGGACATCAACGCCTGGCCCCGTTGCGTCAGCCACTTTGGAATTGGCAAGCTTAACGAAAATGGACAGAGACTGTTGGAACTTTGTTCGTACCATGACCTGTGCATTTCAAACACGTTTTTCTCAACCAAACCCTGCCATCAAATGTCCTGGTGGCACCCCAGATCCCGTCCCTGGCACCAGCTGGATCTTGTTATTACCAGAAGATCCCTCTGAACTGCGTTTTCACAACCCGCAGCTATCATAGTGCCAATTGTGACACTGACCACTCACTGGTTGGGAGCAAGGTACGTCTTTACCCCAAGTGGATGCACAATTCCAAGCAGAAAGGACGGCCACGTATCAACACAGCCCTGACATCAGTCCAAGAAGTTTGTACACTCTTTACCAGTGCCATTGAAGTGGCCCTTAAGGACTGCCCAGACAGCAGTGCTGAAGAGAGATGGAGCCACATCCGTGATGACATCTATAACTCGGCCATGGCAACCTTCAGCAAGTGGGAGAAGAAAAATCCTGACTGGTTTGAAGCAGGAATAACCGAACTTAACCGAACAGCCAAACGTACAGCTCTGCTAGATTTCAAGCGTGAGCCTTCAGAGAATGCATTAGCTGCACTCCGGAACAACAGAAACGATGCCCAATGGATCGCCAGGAAATGCGCTAACAATTATTGGCTGAACCTCTGTCAGAGCATTCAGCTCTCTGCAGACTGTGGGAACATCCGCGCCATGTATAGGGCATGAAGAAAGCATTTGGCCCAAGTACCATTAAGATCGCTCCCTGAGGTCCACTACAGGTGCCGTCATCACGGACCGCGGTAAGCAGATGGAGAAATGGGTGGAGCACTACCAGCAGCTATACTCGAGGGAGAACATTGTCACTGACACTGTAATGGAGAGAACCACCTCCTTGCCTGAGATGGAAGAACTTGATGCTTAGCCCACTGTGGACGAGCTCAGTAAGGCTATTGACTTTTAGCTTTTAGCTGACTTATTAGCTTTTAGCATGTGGCAAAGCTCCAGGCAGTGACGGCATTCCCCCAGAGGTCATCAAGGCTGGAAAGAAGATTGTTCTCCTCAACCACCTCCATAAACTCTTACTCCAGTGTTGGGAGGAGGGAACAGTTCCTGAGGACATGCGAGATGCCAACATCATTACGCTCTATAAGAACAAAGGAGACCGCAGTGACTGTAACAACTATCGTGGCATCTCCTTGCTGAGCATTGTGGGGAAGGTTTTTGCCCGTGTGGTGCTGAATAGACTACAAGTGCTGGCCGAACGTGTCTATCCAGAGGCGCAGTGCGGCTTCAGATCACAGAGATCAACGATCAACATGATCTTTTCACTGAGACAGCTACAGGAGAAGTACCGGGAGCAGAGACAGCCACTCTACATCACCTTCATCGACCTGACCAAGGCCTTTGACTTGGTCAGTAGGAAAGGCCTCTTCACTCTACTGCACAGGATCGGATGTCCCCCCAAGCTACTGAAGATGGTCATGTCCTTCCATGATGAAAGGAAAGGTACCATCCAGTATGATGCCTCATCTTCGGAACCTTTCCCGATCCGAAGCGGTGTGAAGCAAGGCTGCGTCCTTGCCCCAACACTCTTCGCATCTTCTTCTACCTGCTGCTGCGCCACGCTTTCAGTCAGTCAGAAAATGGTGTCTTCATCCACGCTAGGAGTGATGGTAACCTTTTCAACCTTGCACGTCTGCACGCAAAGACCAAGGTGTGCAGGGTCCTGATTAGGGAGATGCTATTTGCTGACGACGCCGCCCTGACTGCCCATACCAAGGAAGCACTACAGCGTCTCATCAGCAGCTTCGCTTGCGCCTCTGATGTGTTTGGGCTGACCATCAGCCTGAAAACAAACGTCATGGGCCGGGATGTCAGCAGCATTCCCTGCATCTCCATCGGCAAATACACCCTTGAGGTAGTGGAGGACTTTACATATCTCTGCTCCACTATCTCCAGCAACCTCTCTCTGGACAACGAGCTGAATACCAGGATCGGCAAGGCATCAATATCGATGGCCCGCCTGACCAAGAGAGTGTGGAACAACAGTATGCTCACCATCAACACTAAGATGAGTGTACCAGGTCAGTGTTCTCAGCTCTCTTCATTTTGGCAGTGAGACATGGACTATGTATACCTGGCAAGAACGTAGACTTAACTCTTTCCATCTGCGCTGCCTGAGGAGGATCTTGGGCATCACTTGGCAGGACCGTGTCCCAAACACTCTCACAAAGACGCCTACGCTGGCTCAGCCATGTCTGCCAAATGCAGGATGGCCAGATTCTTAAGGACATCATGTATGGTGAGCTCGCCTCTGGCACTAGACTAACAGGCAGACCAGCGTTCCGGTACAAAGACATCTGGAAGCGTGACCTAAAAGCCGGAAGCCTGAATCCTGCAGACTTGGAAGCTGCTACCGCAAACCATGTCAGCTGCGGCTCACTGCCAGGACCAGCATAAAGCTGAGTGAGGGAAACGGAGAGCAGCGGGAGGAGAAGAGGCAGCGTAGATGGCAGAGAGCAGAGTCAATTCCCACAGAAACAGTCACAGGATTCACCTGTAGCAACTGCAACAGACTCTGCCGCTCTAGTATTGGACTGTTCGGCCACAGCAGGTACTGCAATTCCACAACAGACTGACTTGGGCGCAGATACTCTATTGTCTCCAGAGACAGAAGGATGCCAGGGATTGTTAAATAAAAATAACACATACGGTAATCTATTCAATGTTTATTAAATATATGCATTTTATTTTTGCGATATATTTAATATATTTATTAAAAATAGGAAATAAATCATTAAAAATTAAATAAAGTAAATAAATGGACTACTTTTAACTGTGGTCACTATAAACTGTTGTTCATAAATAATCTTAGTCTTTGTGTTCCACAGAGAAAAACAACAGCGTACAGATTTGAAACATCATGAGAGTGAGTAATTAATGATATTTATTATTTTTTGGTGAACAATTCCTTTAAAGATTATCAAAGTCAGTTGGGTGGTTAATATGAGATCTGTTCCTGCTGTCATTATCTCCGAATAACAGTTTAATTTTGACAGAAATTAACATTTACCCGTTGAGACAGTCGTCAAACCTCTCGGTCGCCCTGAAGCCGATGATGGAGTAAATGACGATGGCAGAGTAAATCGATGTGAAGCCGTTTATTACAGAGATGATGACGGCGTCCTGCTCACAGTTATTACTGCAGAGATAGAGGAGAACATGTTTTCCTTGTTTTAGAAAGATCAACCCTGCGACATCATTATACTGACACAAACTCACTGCTTTACTTTGCAGCTGTCAAACATAAAGAGCTGATGAGACTCACTGCACAGAGTTGTAGCTGGAGAATGAGATCAGTCCTCCAAACGCCAGAGAGAAGGAGTAAAACACCTGCGCTCCCGCGTCCAGCCACGTCGACGGATTCAGCAGCTCGTCCAGCTGAACGAGACACGATCAGTGAGGAAACGCATCATTCACTACACTTACATAGACATCATAGTCACAGCTGGATTCTGCTGTTCACACATGCATCAAAACACATTCATGAGCAGTTTTACACTGCAAAAAAACGATGTTCTTAAGAGTTGTCCTTCTGTTTTACCGCTATTGATTGGATGAAAGCCAATCTTTAATTTCAGGTACACAGCTGGACAGAGGAGGTGGAGGAAAGGAACATGAGGGCTTGGAAGGCAGATGAAAATTGATACCATATTTCCTGAAAATATAGCCAAGAAGTAGTAAATGATGAATAGAAAAGAGCCCAAGACCGAACCGTGAGGAACACCAGAGGTGAGTTTAGATGATTTTGATTGGAATTTTTTAAGTTGAACAAACTGAGTTCGACCAGATAGTTAAGGGGGAACAAGGCCAGAAACACGTGAGGAATTAACCATTTTAGTAGCTAAATAAGACAAATATGGTAGACAGGCTTTAGCTAAGTATAGAGTTGAGCTGATAGATGGTATATTTGGATTTCAAGATATGAGAAAGTATCTCCTCAACAGTTGGTGGAGTGAAAGTAGAAAGGACAGAAGGAGAAGCTGGATAGAGGGAATCACAACCTGAATTATTTACAAGTGAATTGAGGGTAGTGGGGTCAAACTCACATCTGGAGTGAAGAGGAACTTGATTCCGCTCACAGAGCCTTTGAGCGTCAGTCCTCTGATCAGGAAGATGGTCAGGACCAGGTATGGCAGAGTGGAGGTGATGTACACGGCCTGAGGAGATAAGAGACGCCACATTCAATATCTGAATCTTGACCAAAACCTGTCTGGAAATAAGATCTGTGATGTTTACTAAAGCCCTTCTGCTGTGCTGAAGATCCTTCACCTAATTTGGTGTACTTTTAAATCTCTCATTATGCTTTATTTTCACCAAATATTGGATTCAGTCTTTTCATCAACTTCAGTTAGCACAGGTTTTGTGTTTCATTTTGGAACTGATTGTTCGTATGGCTTCATTGATCTGAACTCAGTATTTGAGTGAAAAAAATTCAAAACACTCAAGTTTAAAAACACTGAAGTTCAGATCAATGAGGCCTACAATCAATCAGAGCCAAGAAGAAACACAAAACCTGTGCTAAAGAAAATGTTGATGAGAAGATTGAATCCGATATTTGGCAATAACAAAGTATAACAAGATATTTATTAGCAGTTTTTATTATAGGCGGGTCATTTTTGACCCATAACACTTGAGTACAAAAATGATTCCAAAATGTTTGTGAAGTTGTTACACCCTCTATGAGCAAAGTCAGTAAGTTTTAGTCCAATGCAAATAACATTAATTAGCTTTTTCTGGGGGGAAAATGGTTCAAAATAACCTGAACACAAACCACATTACCTATACTTTAATGTTTAAAAAAAAAAAAAAAAAAAAAAAAACACTCATGGAATTTGTCTGTCATTAAAATTATTTGAAATTAATTTACTAAGTTTCATTCATTAATAAAAATATAGTTTTGCATTTAATGAAGAATTCTTTTTTTTAAAATGCAATTTTTGTAAACGATAGTAATGATTTTGGTTGTAAATACATCATGAAAATAATCTTGCAATGCAAAAAATCTTAACTGTTTTAAGAAGATTTCTCTTTCTTTATGCAAATTGTAACTTCATATTTATTTTCTTTAGATTTTGGCATCAAATACAACCAGGAAGTTTCCCTTCCTGTTCTTACAGTTGCATCCTGCAATTTACCAGAAAAGTGTTATCAATGATGCCATTACAGCTTTTAGTCGCGTTTGGGATCTTTACAGCAGCCTGACGAAAATTAATACCATATTTTCTAAAAAAGTATAGTCAAGAGGATGCAAGTAAATGATGAATAGAAGAGGGCCCAAGACCGAACCCTGAGGAACACCAGTTGTGAGTTTTGATCATTTTGAGTAGAAATGTTTAAGTTGAACGAACTGAGTTCGACCAAATGTAAGAGTTGGGGAAACAAGGCCAGAAACAAGTGAGGAATTAACCACTTTAGTAGCTAAAGAAGACAAATATGGTAGACAGGCTTTAGCTAAGTGAGTTGGTAAAGTTGAGCTGACAGGTGGTAGATTTGAATTTCCAGATATGACGGTTTTAAGAAGATTTCTCTTTCTTTATGCAAATTATAACTTCATATTCATTTTCTTTAGATTTTGGCATCAGATATAACTAGGAAGTTTCCCTTCCTGTTCTTACAGTTGCATCCTGTAATTTACCAGAAACGTGTGTGTTATCAGTGATGCCATTACAGCTATTAGTCTCGTTTGGGATCTTTACAGCAGCCTGAATCTCGCTGCCCTTTGTGCTCTTTATATAATAGTGTAAAACATGTGCAGCCATTGTATCAGTTTCCTCGCATTATCAGTTTTATGAGTATTTTTCTTAGGATTGTTCAAAACTACCAGGCTGTTTCTAACTATACTGTCAGTCTGTGTGCTAGCTAATGCTTAACCAGAACAACCACACCCAGATATCCAGCTTTGGATTAACCTCAGGTTATCTCGTTTCATGTGTCACACTGGTCGTGTTACTTGAGGTTAGTAATTGATTTTGTGTTGGCAGGTTTCGAGATTTCTCATCGTAAACCCTGGGTTAATGTTTGCATATATTTATGAGGTTATGTTGCTACGTCGACCCTCTAATATATTACTGCATTTTGATGACTCCAGTTCACACATTTGTCGTCATTGTACAGCGTGTGTGAGGCTTTGACACCAACTATAGCCATTCATAATTAAAAGTGTGGAAAGTTATTTAGTATTAGTTTTGTGTGATGTGTTATTTAATTTATTTATTATGCATTTCACCTAAAATCACACTCAAAAATAATAATAAAAAAATCAAAAACTGTAAACCTCTAACATCAATACTTCTCACACATTGTAAAAAAGTAAACATGAGAACATATTATTTTAAAAGTTATATTGTTTTTTAAACATTTGTTTTTTAAAATGTTAATATTAGAAACAGTATGTTAAATATCTTTATAAATTATATTTTTATAATATTATATTCTTGTAAGCACAAGATCATGGATTTGATTATCAGCTAAATTCATGCATAAACCTATAAAAAGTTTGTCTTCAGTGCAGCGTATATTTCTTAAAAAAAAAAAAAGTCTGTCAAATGCATAAAAGTAAATCCCCTTTAGAGTAGTTGAGAAACTTATATAACCAAATACATAATTTTTTTAAGTTATTTTGGGTCTGTGCAGCTGCCTTTAACCATAAAATCTGAATAAATCTGAATTGACATACAAAGTCATAATTATGGTATAAAAAGTTGAAATTATGACACAAAAAGTCAAGATTATGACATTAAGTCAAAAATTTTGGCAAACTGAAATTGAGACATAACTCAATTATTATATATAAAGTCATAATTATGACTTTCAAAGTTGAAATTGACATTCAGTGTCAAAATTATGACACACTAAGTCAAAACTGACATTCAGATTCATATTTGACATAAGGCAAAAGTATGACAGTCGAAATGATGTAAAAGGTCAATTATTACATACCAAGTCATAATTCTGATATTCAAAGTCAAATTTATGACATTCAGCACCATAATTATGATATACTAAGTCGAAATTATGAGATAAAAGACAAAATACTGATAAAGATAAATATTGATTGTTGATAATAAAACACAAGGAAAATATTCCCCAGAACTCTTTTTTATATAATGAAAGTCAATGGGGTCCAAAGCAACATTGAACCCCACTGACTTCCACTCTACGGACAGTCCTGCAGGTTTAGAGCGATATGGAAGAGCAGTAAATGATGACAGAAGGCTGAAGTGTGTGATGGACACGAGTGCTGTACCTTCCCGGTGGTCTCGATGCCTCTCAGACAGCAGACCCAGAGCAGCGTCCAGGCGCAGAACAGACACAAGACGATCCACCACTGCAGACCGCCGGAGTCACCGATCACTGGCGTCGTGTTGAGCGTCTCTCTGTACCAGAAATAATCCACTGGAGAGCTGCGCGCGCATTCAGACACGAACCCTGTTCACGGACACACGCAAGTCATTAGCACAACTGGATCTGCGTGACTAAAGAGCCACACGAGTGACGTCACAGTGGACTGACATGAATCCTGACGCTCCGTACCTGTCCGGTTCTCATTGATGGGACACTGACTCCAGGGTAAAGGGTCCTGAAAGGAATTGAAGAAGTACCACATGACCCAGGCGATGATGGTGTTGTAGTACATCCCCACCATGAAGGACACCAGCATGGAGGCGATACCTGAGGGTGAGAATCACATTTAAGGCCTGTTCACACCAAGAACCATCACTATATCAGCGTCCACATCAATGCATGATATCCATCTGTTTATTATAAGTGTGCTGCGGTTTTGTCGTCTCTCTTTAAATACTCGAGATCTTTTAAAGCTAATTGGCTGTTTCAAGTTTACAGCTGGTAAAATCGCTCTGAAGGTGATTCCAATGATATTGTTCCTCTGTGTCGTTATCGTTCTGGAAATGTATGCAAATTAATTCATGTTTAATGAATGCATCATTTGCATATTTAAACATTACATTTTAGAACTTTTTTTGTGATTAATCAACTGGTGAAATAGTGAGATCTGTTAGTTGACCTGCATTAACACTCACCGACTCCTACTAGATAGGGGTTGATGGATCTCCAGACGCCGACGCTGCCCTTCCTCAGTCTCTGTCCGATGGCAAACTCCAGGTGCAGGAGCGGAATTCCCTCCAGAACCAGAAGGATCAGGAACGGGATCATAAACGCTCCTGGAAAAGCGTGAGATCACTTATTATCAGCAACACAAACTCCTGTTTAATCATTTTATGGCACACAATTATTATTAAAACAGCATTTTAAATAGTTTTATTACAATTTTAAAACATTTTAAACAGTTAAATTGCATTTATAGTGCATCACTCTTGATGTTCTAAGGTTCTTGACTCCATTTTACAGAACACTTTATTCCAGAAAGGTTCTATATAAGGACAATTGAGAAAAGTTTGTAAACAAACCTTGATGTTTGCTTGGGAAAAGCCTATAATCTGAAGGTTTGAAGTCAATGTAAAAGCTTGAAGAGTTGAATAGTTTAGATATAGTGTGACAGAGAGAGTTTAAAAAGATTGAAGGGTTTAAAAAAAGCAATTTTAAAGGTTTTAAAGTTTGAATCCATTTTAAAAACTCAAAGTTTAAAGGTTTTAAGATTGTTTGCCATGCGGTTGCTAGGGTACTTGGACTGGTTAATGAAATAAACATTAACTAAGATTAATAAATGTTACCAAATTTTCCTTTACTTTAAAATGTTCTGTAACACTTTATGAAAGGTCCCGTTGGTTAATGTGAGTTAATGCACTAACTTACATTAACTAACAACTGGAACCTTATTGTAAAGTGTTTGCTCTTCGCTGTGTCATACTGCAGCAGCTGTTTTGGAAACAAAGTGATGTCAGCAAACATCTGCATCTTTATCTGAGCGTTTGACTCTTATCAGCCCAACGCTTCAAAAGTCCACATGACGATAACCTGAGGTGAAGGTGAAATGAATATGTCATGATGAATATGTTTTTTTGGAAGATGAGATTGGTTGTGCTTTCATAGCTCATATCTTTCTCCTTAAGATCCTCGGGAGAAATGAAGCTGGACGAATGAGTCAATCGCTGTCCTACAGTAAGAGTATAGAGATATAACATGAACATGGATAAGCTCAGATCATTTGATGAGAAATGTTTGAGTTCATATGGACATCTATATAACTTTTGGTTTTAGACTTTGGTTTTTAAGTAAATCTGAGCTCAGTTTGAGACATTATTGAGATCTCTTCCCTGAAATTATGTTGATCGATTGTTGAGCTGCTTAACCCATGATGATTTTTCTTGAAGTTTTGTGAAGTTTTCACTTGAACATGCATGCAAAGTTTCGACACAGATGTGTTGTGTAATGTGCGTACGATTTTAATGTTTGCGGGTCAATTTGACCCGTGCGTTTCATGGTTAAAGTCAGCTGCGCAGACCAAAAATAAAAATGTATTTTGTTTAAGGCTGTCAAACGATTAATCGCGATTAATCGCATACAAAATAAAAGTCTGAGTTTGCCTAATATATGTGGGTGTACTGTGTGTAATTATGTATATATAAATACAAACACATTCATGTATATATTTGAGAAATATTTACAAGTATATGTATTTATTTATATTTTTATAGAATTTATATTATATATACATAAAAATATTTTGTACATAAATAACATATTTCTCTTAAATATATACATTAATTTGTGTGTATTTATATATACATAATAATTACACACAGTACACCCACATATATTAGGCAAACTCAAACTTTTATTTTGTATGCGATTAATCGCGATTAATCGTTTGACAGCCCTAATTTTGTTATGTCAGTTTCTCAACTTGATCTGGCTGGATCATCTTAAACAGCTAGAATATAATATAATTAGTGTCTCTTGATGAATATACTGTACTCACCCTACAAAAGCCACTTGTAGAGTAATTATCTATATTAAACTAGCAAACGGACACATGGAGACGTTCACTGCATTTCTGAATGGAAACTTCCATCCAGTTTTAATAGCGTAATTAATCTGGTGTTCGTCAGCAGTGGGAGCATCCGTTGCTCTTATTTCATCCGTTGAATTAATGTTTAACTATAATCGTTTTAAGTGGCTGCTTTCAGTCCATTACGAGCTTTTGGGTTTTATGAGGCGCGTTTATGGTG
This sequence comes from Megalobrama amblycephala, assembly GCF_018812025.1. NCBI lineage: Eukaryota > Metazoa > Chordata > Actinopteri > Cypriniformes > Xenocyprididae > Megalobrama > Megalobrama amblycephala. The sequence continues at coordinate 43,125,276 of NC_063052.1, read as the reverse complement.
ATCTCTCTATCATATACACATATGAAAACACACAGAATTACATCATTTCAATCTTTAAAATACAAACAAACATGATGATGTTTATGGGTTGTACTATTTTACTGCTCCCAGAAACACTTTTCGACGAATTGTTTTTAATACACTGATATATTTTTTAAAAATTACATGCCGATTTTTTTTTTTCCCCCTCTAAATCAGCTATTTTAATGCACCGCTCCTTTAAAACAATCACAAAAATGTCTTAATGTCATTATATTACATGAAAAATGTCTTTGATGATAAATTAAGAAGCACAAACAGACTTTACACAACCTCTGTTGGCTTTGAAATGCTGATAGATGTCGTGTTGAACATGAAGTTTGTGGTTAGTTAGTGGATGATGCTGCTAATGTGATTGTGAACTTCATACATGCACTAAAATCACTGATTCAAACACATTGAGGCTTCAGACATGATCAGAAAAGAGAGTGCTTTTGTGCACTCAAGGAAGATTTAAGATTTATGTATTTGAATTGCATATAAAGCATCCGTCCATTTGAATTACACAGTTTCAACATAAACAAACTAATAAACTTAATTTGATGCATATTTGTCAGTCATGCATAAATGAAACGGGTCAGAATTCTGTAACTGTATTTGTGTTTTAAATACACAAGAACCAGGTTTATATATTTATCATCAATAAATCTCATTTTGTTTCAATCGCATACATTTTAACCACTGAATACAATGTAATTGTTTTCACAATGAACACATTTATGCTGATTCTAAGCAATTTGAATACATGCATTTTAAAAAAATATGATTATTTGAATATAATCAAATAGATGCAAATAGTTAATAATAAACTATACCATGATTTTCTGAAATCTGAGCTTGACTGACAAATATGCATCACATTACGTTTATTAAAACTGTGTGATACAAATGGATGGAAGATTTATATGCAATTCAAGTTCTTCCATCTTAAATCCAGGCCTAAAGATCCCACAGACGTTTAATCTGATGTTCAGATGTTTGTTGGTGTCTTGTTTGGTCAGTCTCACCTCCTCCGTGGCTCTGGCAGAGGTAGGGGAACCTCCAGACGTTGCCCAGCCCCACACAGAAGCCCACACAGGTCAGCATGTACTGGGCTTTGTTGTCCCACTGCGGCCGCTCTCCAGCCTCCTCCACCTCCAGCTTCTCCAGGTCGGCGTGAGAGGGGATCCGCTCATCCAGACCCGGGTTGGGAAGCTTCAGCTTCAGCTTCATTCCTGCTGTGTTTGGTCTCAGAGATGGAAGAGAAGAGAAGAGATGGAGTGATGGCAGGAGATGTCCATAAATACTGGCTGCAACATTCACATGGTGACCTTTAGCACACTTTAGCACTCACATCCCCTCCCACACACACGCACACACACACGCACACACACACGCACACTCTCATATGGCGTTTTGACAGGTTAGACTAGAGGTTTGTCAGGTTGGAAACGGCAGAAATCCTAGTAGATGTCGTGACTAATCATTCTAGTGTCTGTGCTTTCTTGCATTTTGGAAGACAAAAAATGTTTTGCAAAAAAAACTTTTATTCAGCAAAGACAAATTAAATTGATCAAAAGAGACATTTATAATGTTACAAAAACAGAAGAGACCTAAACTTTAGAACACTAGTGTATGTATTTTAATATTCTTTTATTTCTTTTTTAAAAGTTTGTGTACTTACGGAGGATTGAATATGCTCAATTAAATTTATGCAAATTTTAATATATTTTTTTTAATTATTTTATTATAGATAATTTTTCTAGATTTGTTTTCATTATTTTTACCAATTATGAAAGTCATTTATTATTCAATTATTATTTTACTAATACTTAGAAAATTTGCATAGTGTTAAATAGGCATGAAAATAAAGTCACACAAAAAATTAACACTTAATTTTCTGTATGCAAAATATATGTTTTTTCTTTATTTTGAATTTGAGGTTCAAAATATTTATTCATATTCATAACATTTGACCTTTTAAGATTCATTTTGGCACCTTAGTTATGTTTTAATATTAACAACAGTGATTCAGATGCAGTTATATAATGACTGATGGTTTATTCCAATAATTAGTGCAGAAATGAGTGACGAGAAACTGCTATCTGTCAGCAGGACGGTGATATTTAACTGATAGTGATTGAACTGATGGTTTATCAAGGGTGGGTTTACAGCTCAAGAGTGTCCTATCTTACAGATACAGCCTATAGCATCGTAAATCCATACCCATTCCATTAAGTCCAACAGTTTATAATAAATGAAAAACACCTTGTTGAGTGTAAATGTTATGCGTGCTCACGCTTTGATTTGAAGTGAAAGGAATCATTGATGGTGTTTGAACAGCTCAGCTGTGAAAATTGAGACATTTTCAAGCAAATTATTGACTCGTCCGAACCGCTTGCATAAGATTTGAGATGTTGTTCGCATCTGGTCAATCATTTGTGATTAACACTACATAAATTGTGTTGTAATCATTTTACTAAGTAGAGAATGTCGTGTTTAAATCATGGAATAAGTGAGGCATAAAACACAGTGAACCAGCATAAACCCTGACGTGAAGCGCTGAGGTCTTATATAACACACTGAAGAGGTTAATTTTATGATGAACAGTAACTGATTGCACATTATCATGTTTGATACTGCTATTACTTAATTTGAAAACATTTTATTGCGTGAGCAGAGAGTGTAAAGAGAGTCGTGAAATAAGTGCAATGACAATCGTTTATAAATTTATACATCATTGATAACATTCTGGCAAGGTTCTCTCAAAGTTATGAACAAACACTCTTCAGTAACATTAATAGAGTTACTATTATGGGACTATTCAAGTCAAGTCACCTTTATTTATATAGCGCTTTTTACAATGCAGATTGTATCAAAGCAGCTTTACAGTGGTAACTGGTACATAGTTTTTGCTGCACAGCAGCTCTTCAAGAATAGTGTCAATGCAGGCAGATCAAAGCACTGTTGAATAAATGTCAAGAATACTGTTGAATATCAAATGTCAAGTGTCCCCAACTAAGCAAGCCAAAGGCGACAGCGGCAAGGAACCAAACTCCAACAGGTGACATCAGGTGGCAAACAAGTGGCAAATAGGTGTTAAAATGGAGAAAAAAAAAACCTTGGGAGAAACCAGGCTTAGTCGGGGGGCCAGTTCTCCTCTGGCGAACACTGCTTTGTTACAATCAGGTTGCTATCATAAGTCTGATAGGATCACAACATTCAAAGTATTTATTTCTGTTCCATCCAGTTGAGGATCGTATTCATCACGCCGGTATGGACAGTTTGTTGAGGAACTGTGGCACTGGCTGTCCTGTCGATGAGGCCTTCACAATGGATGATCCAGTTGACTCGATCTCTGCTGATACTTCAGGGCTGCGTTGTGGTCGTGTCAAGGCGCAGGTCCTTGGTCTCAGCTGGATACGGCCCGGATCCGGTTGACTACGGTAAACCTCGGGATAAACAGAAAGACTAATATTAGCGTAGATGCCATTCTTTTTCTGATGTAACGAGTACATCTGGTGTTATAGGAAGTGTTCCCGGTTCCGGCTGACCTAAATTATGCAGCCTAATAATCCTTTAACGGATTTGAAAATATAAATTGATAATGTGTTATGTGTATGCCAGGTTAAAGAGATGTGTTTTTATTCTAGATTTAAACTGACAGAGTGTGTCTGCATCCCGAACAATGCTAGGAAGATTGTTCCAGAGTTTGGGTGCCAAATAGGAGAAGGATCTACTGCCTGCAGTTGATTTTGATATTCTAGGTATTATCAGCTGGCCTGAATTCTGAGATTGCAATAAACGTGAAGGACTATAATGCATTAAGAGCTCGCTCAGGTACTGGAGAGCTAAACCATTTAGTGCTTTGTAAGTAATTAGCAAGATTTTAAAATCTATACGATGTTTAACAGGAAGCCAATGCAGTGACGACAGAACTGGGCTAATATGGTCATACTTCCTAGTTCTAGTAAGAACTCTAGCTGCTGCATTTTGTACGAGCTGTAGTTTATTTATCAGGCGAGAGGAACAACCACCCAGTAGAGCGTTACAGTAATCTAGCCTTGAGGTCATGAACGCATGAACTAACTGTTCTGCATTTGTCATTGAGAGCATATGCCGTAGTTTAGATATATTTTTAAGATGGAAGAATGCAGTTTTACAGATGCTAGTAACATGGCCTTCAAATGAAAGATTGGTATCAAAGAGCACACCCAGGTTCCTAGCTGACGACGAAAACTTAACAGAGCAGCCATCAAGTGTTATACAATATTCTAGGTTACTGCGTGAAGTAGTTTTCGGTCCAAAAATTAGAATCTCTGTTTTTTCTGAATTTAGCAGTAGGAAATTACTGGTCATCCAGTTTTTTATATCAGCTATGCATTCTGTTAATTTAGCGAATTGGTAAGTTTCGTCAGGGCGTGAAGAAATATAGAGCTGAGCATCATCAGCGTAACAGTGAAAACTAACGCCATGCTTCCTAATGATATCTCCCAAGGGTAGCATGTACAGAGTGAAAAGCAACGGTCCTAGTACTGAGCCTTGCGGTACTCCATATTTAACTTGTGATTGATATGACATCTCATCGTTTACTACTACAAACTGATAACGGTCAGATAAGTATGATTTGAACCATGCCAATGCAGTTCCACTAATGCCAACATAGTTTTCGAGTCTGTTTAGAAGAATATTGTGATCGATAGTGTCAAATGCAGCACTAAGATCCAGTAACACTAATAGAGAGATACAACCACGATCTGATGATAAGAGCAAATCATTAGTAACTCTAATGAGAGCAGTCTCAGTACTATGGTATGGTCTAAATCCTGACTGGAAATCCTCACAGATACTATTTCTTTCTAAAAAGGAACATAGTTGCGATGAAACTGCCTTTTCTAGTATTTTTGACAGAAAAGTGAGATTTGAAATCGGCCTGTAATTGACTAATTCTCTAGGATCAAGTTGTGTTTTTTTAATAAGAGGTTTAATAACAGCCAGCTTAAAAGTTTTTGGTACGTATCCTAGTGATAAAGATGAATTAACAATATTAAGAAGAGGATCTATGACCTCCGGAAGCATCTCTTTCAATAGCCTAGTCAGTATAGGGTCTAACATACATGCTGTTGATTTTGATGATTTAACAAGTTTAGACAATTCTTCCTCTCCTAAAGCAGAAAATGAATTGAATTTTTCTTCAGGGACACTACAATGCACTGTCTGACACAATACTGTAGTAGACAGTTGCATGGTTATAATTTTCTCTCTAATATTATCAATCTTGCAAGTAAAGAAGTTCATAAAGTCATTACTGCTATGCTCTTTGGAAACATCAGAAGTTGAAGCTTTATTTCTTGTTAATTTAGCCACTGTATCAAATAAATACCTAGGGTTGTGTTTATTTTCTTCTAAAAGTTTTGAAAAATAGGCAGATCTAGCAGTTTTTAAGGCCTTTCTGTACTCAATCATTTTCTCTCTCCACGAAATGCGAAATACTTCTAGTTTTGTTTTCTTCCAGCTGCGCTCCATTTTTCTAGCTGCTGTTTTTAGGGCCCGAGTGTGCTCATTGTACCATGGCGTTGGATTAATTTCCTTAATCTTTTTTAAACGCAAAGGAGCAACTGAGTCTAATGTGCTGGAAAAGACAGAGGCAATAGTTTCTGTTGCAACATCCCGGTCTTCTAAGCTGTCTGGTATGCTAAGGTGATGAAACTGATTAGGAAGATTATTTATAAAGCGATCTTTAGTGGTAGAAGTGATGGTTCTACCATATTTATGGCATGGAGGCAGTTTAGCCTCTTTGACTAAATGTAATATACACGAGACTAGATAATGATCTGAGATGTCGTCACTCTGCTGCAGAATTTCAACGGCATCAATATCGATTCCATGTGACAATATTAGATCTAAAGTATGATTACGACAATGAGTGGGTCCTGACACGTGTTGTCTAACTCCAATAGAGTTTAGAATGTCTGTAAATGCCAATCCCAATGAGTCTTTTTTATTTACATGGATATTAAAATCACCAACAACAAGGACTTTATCTGCAGCTAGTACTAATTCTGATAGAAAATCTGCAAATTCTTTGATAAAGTCTGTATGGTGTCCTGGTGGCCTGTATACAGTAGCCAGCACAAATGTCAACTTACATAATGTTACGTAAAGCACCATCACTTCGAAGGAATTATATTTGAAAGACTTCTGGCTGATACTGTAAACATTACTATAAATTACAGCAACACCTCCCCCTTTGCCTTTCTGACGAGGATTGTGTCGATAATCATAACCTTGAGGACTAGACTCATTTAAAGTAATGTAATCGTCCGGTTTTAGCCAGGTTTCTGTCAAACACAGCACATCTAGATTATTGTCTGTGATAATATCGTTTACAATAAGTGCTTTTGAAGAAAGTGATCTAATATTTAACAATCCAAGCTTTATCATTTGTTTATCATTATTATCTCTCTTTTTTATTTGTTGAACATCAATTAAATTTTTACCATTGAATGGGTTTGGAAGTTTTTTGTTTTTACTAATTCGGGGTACAGACACAGTCTCTATTTGATAATATCTAGGTGTAAGAGTTTCTATGTGTTGGGATTTATCTGACTTCTGTAACGTGAGGCAGCTAGCAGACGGTCGGTTTAGCCAGTCTGTCTGCTTCCTGTCCTGGGCCCCAGTTTGTCATGTTTCAGCTCTAAAACTATGTGCCATATTACTAGAGAGAAGAGCAGCACCATCCCGGGACAGATGAATGCCATCTCTTTTCAACAGGTCAGGTCTGCCCCAAAAACTTTTCCAATTGTCTATAAAACCTATATTATTAAAAGTGATTATTTGTTAGCTTCATAATCAAAGAGTGTCTGGTGAGTGGTTCACAATTGTCACAATTGTCAATTGTCTTTCAGGTGAAGACAGAGATGAGGAGGCATTTCTTCTCTTAGATGAGGACACTATCAAAAATCTTGTCCCTCAAGTTCAATCCAGTTATTGAATGTTGTCAAATGTTTTAGAGAGAATGAGTTGTTTGTTTTTCTATTTTTTTTCTAATGTCTAATGTTATTACTGTGTGACCTAAGATAAATAGGTCCAAGTGTGTGTTTATTTATATAGAGTTTAATTTAATGCAATAAAAATTTAAAAGTGCTTAAAGTGTCTAAGTGCCTGAAGTTTACTTAAACGCCTCTGATTGGCCATTGCGTTCAAGAAATCAACAGATATGTCTGTGAATGGCTACATTGCTCAATGCTGCAAAAGCAGGTTGAATATAGAAACCTTAGATGCTTTCCAGAGTGCAAACACACATACGCACTGGATCGTTTGAGAAATCTGGTTTGCCAATATTATTACAGTTTCAACTAAGTGTGATCTTGCTTTCATGTAAACAACAACTCAATAACCCTTTTATTTAAAGGCTTAATCTACTTCCCCACTCCAACATACATAGCACCCCAAACCTAAAAGTTCTTCAGCCCCTGAATGAGTGATGCTTTTCTTGTCAGTGACAGTCGGTTCATTTTCACTTCATATTTTTGTGGTTTTAGTCACATGATCTTATTCCAGTCAGTCAGGAAATCATGATTGTTCAAAAGAATTCAAAAGAATTTTGTTTTTCTAAAATAGTCAGATCTGACATCATTAGCATTAGTAATGATCAGGTTTTCTGTCAGAAAATGCACAACACGTGTGATTTCTTAGTTTTACAGCTGTTTATTTAATCAGAACTCTAAACAACACATTTAACATTGAAGACATTTTATTTAAACAAGTTTTATGTGTCATTAAACAGATTGTATTTATATTTTCTCTTGAACTCAGCTTATACGCACGTATTAATGTTGCTCTAGAGCTTTGCCACAACAGAAGATCTGGCCACCAGAACCACATCTGAGTCACAATGGTGTGCCACATTGGTGGTAACATACAAAAATGCTGATTATTGGGATAGAGTGTGAAATAAATGTCATTTAGGTGAATTTTGATCAGTCAGACCAGCACGTTTTGCTGCGGCCCATCCTTTCTGCCAGCCGTGATGGTGAATGTTTCGTCCTGTGACGACTGTAGTCAGAAAAAACGCAAAAGCAGCGAGTCCAACACCACTGAATATCAGCACACGTTCTAGCATCGTCAGCCCATCTACACAGAGACACAAAACATTCATAAACTAATTACAACAACAGAATAAAGAAACACGGACAGATCAGACACTAATTCTGACGTTTGCAACTGTGATAAAATGGCAGTAAAACACACATTCTGTAATAATGTGAGTATAGTTATGTTGCTCAGTAACTATGAACAGTTACACTCTTAAAATAAAGGTTTTTATTTCACTTTGATGGTTCAATGAAGAACCTTTATCATCCACAGAAATATGTCCATTGGACAAAATGTTCTTTATAGTGGGAAACAAGTTCTTTAGATTGTTAAAAATTGCATAACTTATAACTCGATTTCCACTCTCACCTGTGATCTCAACATCTTCTGGCGGTTCTGTGACAGAATGAACTTTGTCTGTCAAAAATATTTAAAAAATATGATCATTTCATAGAGTACAAAGAGTCTCAATATTATTATAGCAGCAAACTTCTCAACAACACACATGATTTGAGGAATAATTCATTTCTGGAGCACAAACACAAAATAAGGTCCTTTAATATCCACAGAATCTTTCTATTGCACAAAAGGTTCTTTATAGTGGAAAATGGTTCTATAGATGATATAAATGTTCTTCACACTAAGAAAACATGCTTCCTTTAAGAACTGATCACTAGAAGGTTCTTTGTGGAAACAAAAATGGTTCTTCAATGGCATTGCCGTGAAAAAAAACGTGTAGTTCTAGTGATGAATGAAATAAATTGAGAAGCAGTAAAATAGTTCTCATCAGTCTCAGCATTAAAAATAAAGCTTTGAGAGAATTGAAAAGTCAGCAGTACTAACCCTCGAGCTGTAGTCTGATGGGTTTGTGAAAGTGCCTGTCTTGATTCTCTGTTCTTGTTCCACAGAAATAAAGACCCGAATCTGACTCTGTTAGATTTTCAATAACTAGAGATGCAGTGTTGCTCCCACTATCTGATTTAACTGTGATATGAATGTCTGGCTCTTCTATCCCTATGATTCCGTAGTACGACCACACCATTATCTTTATTTGTCCAGAATCAGGATCCTGGCGATACCAGGCCATGTCATGTCTGCTGGTCACGCTGCAATTCAGACTGATGTTTCCGTTCAGCTGGAATCTTAACAGAGTCACATTATGTCCTGAAACATCTGGGGGTAAAAAATCATAAACTGATCATTTGAAGATTTAGATAAAAAAAATGATTAAGGATAAAAAGGTCAATGATGTGAAATTGTAAAGTAGAATAAATTTACCGCTAGAAGTGATCTGAAGAATCCTGTACAAAAAAACACAAAAGAACAAGATCTTCTCCATTGTCTTTCGTTCGTAACAGCTTTGATCAAACTGCAGGTTTAAATGCAGAGACACTAAACCACAAAGAGCTTCACTTCCTTTCTTCAGCAAAGCTTCTGTAGCTTCATCATTTGAAGGGCTTTGTTTTGATCCTGTGGTGAAATAATATAATTTCTACATTAAAGGTGCCCTAGAACTTTTTTTTTAAAAGATGTATGTGACGAGCAGGGCGGGCGAGAGCCGTGAGGGAACGGCGCGAGTGATAATGAGCATCACCTGCGAGGCGCGCCGGCCTCGAGTCTCTCACGGAGGAGCTCCGGAGGCATAAAAGAAGGAGCAACAACCGTGAAGGACGAGAGAGGACCAGGCCTGGACTTTATTTTATGTTTTATTATGTTTGTGTGGCCGGCAGACGTCCGCGAGGGTCTGCCGGCATTACTTTCGTTTTGGTCTTTGTTTATTTTTACTTAAAGTTTTGTTGAATGTTCACCGGTTCCCGCCTCCTTCTTCCCGTACATACGAACTACGTTACAATGTAATATAAGTTTGAAGCTTCGGAGCGTTATGAATCAGCGTGTCGAATCATGATTCGGATCACATGTCAAACTGCTGAAATCATGTGACTTTGGTGCTCCGAACCGCTGATTCGACACAAAAGATTTATAACGCTCCGAAGCATCCTGAAGCAGTGTTTTGAAATCGGCCATCACTATATCAGTCATTATTTTGTTTTTTTGGCGCACCAAAAATATTCTTGTGGTTTTATAATATTAATATTGAACCACTGTACTCACATGAACTGATTTAAATATGTTTTTTAGTACATTAATGGATCTTGAGAGAGGAAATGTCATTGCTCCCTATGCAGGCCTCACTGAGCCATCAGATTTCATCAAAAATATCTTAATTTGTGTTCTGAAGATGAACGAAGGTCTTACGGGTGTGGAACGGCATGAGGGTGAGTAATTAATGACATTATTTTCATTTTTGGGTGAACTAACCCTTTAAAGGTGCCCTAGAACTTTTTTTCTCAAGATGTAATATAAGTCTAAGGTGTCCCCTGAATGTGTCTGAAGTTTCAGCTCAAAATACCCCATAGATTTTTTTTTAACTGCCTATTTTGGGGCATCATTAGAAATGAGCCGATTCAGGGTGTGTGGCCCTTTAAATCTGGTGCTTCACGCCCCAAGAGCTCACGCTTGCCTTAAACAACATAAAAAAGAAAAGTTCAAACAGCTAATATAACCCTCAAAATGGATCTTTACAAAGTGTTCGTCATGCAGCATGTCTAATCGCGTAAGTACAGTGTTTATTTTGATGTTTACATTGATTCTGAATGAGTTTGATAGTGCTCCGTGGCTAACGGCTAATGCTACACTGTTGGAGAGATTTATAAAGAATGAAGTTGTGTTTATGAATTATACAGACTGCAAGTGTTTAAAAATGAAAATAACGACAGCTCTTGTCTCCGTGAATACAGTAAGAAACGATGGTAACTTTAACCACATTTAACAGTACATTAGCAACATGCTAACGAAACATTTAGAAAGACAATTTACAAATATCACTAAAAATATCATGATATCATGGATCATGTCAGTTATTATTGCTCCATCTGCCATTTTTCACTATTGTTCTTGCTTGCTTACCTAGTCTGATGATTCAGCTGTGCACAGATCCAGACGTTAATACTGACTGCCCTTGTCTAATGCCTTGAACATGAGCTGGCATATGCAAATATTGGGGGCGTACATATTAATGATCCCGACTGTTACGTAACAGTCGGTGTTATGTAGAGATTCGCCTGTTCTTCGGAGGTCTTTTAAACAAATGAGATTTATATAAGAAGGAGGAAGCAATGGAGTTTGAGACTCACTGTATGTCATTTCCATGTACTGAACTCTTGTTATTCAACTATGCCAAAGTAAATTCAATTTTAGAATCTAGGGTACCTTTAAATATTTTAGTTCATGCAAGAATAAAAAGAGTAAATTCTATACTAGTACTCAATTTGAGGAAATTAATATTTTATATTACATTGTACAGTTCAGTCTATTGTCTGTATATTTATGTGTAACTTAATATATATCTTTCCCTGCTTTAATAGTTGAGCATCTTTTATTTTAGATGGTGTTAAAAGCCTAAAATTGCAGCTTTTCAAAACTTTTTCCTCTCTTCTTAGTCCTTCTGAACGCCCTCCAGTGGTTCAAGTCTTTCCTCTCAGTAGGTTCTTCAGGAGGGGTGAGGTTTCTAATTCACATCATCTCTCTACTGGGGTTCCTCAGGGCTCAGTGCTGGGACCGCTTCTCTTCTCCATCTACATCTCAACACTGGGATCTGTCATTCAGAAATGTGGCTTCTGACACTCAACTTTACTTCTCAGTCCAACCAGATGATTTAATGGTGGTTCCTCACATCTCAGCCTCCCTGACAGACATTTCTGTCTGGATGAAGGACCATCACCTTCAACTAAACCTCTCAAAGACAGAACTGCTGGTGTTCTCTGCCAACCAAACACTTCATCACAACCTCTCCATAGGTTCATCTGCCATAACTCCTTCCAGGAAAGCCAGGAACCTTGGAGTTGTGATTAATGATCAGTCAAACTTCACAGAGCACATTGATAGAACAGTCCGGTCCTGCAAATCTGCCTTATACAACATTACCAAGATCAGGCTCTTCCTATCAGAGAACACGACACAACTCTGTGTCCAAACTCTTCTTCTATATGCAGACTGGATTATTGTTCTCTTGCCCTTCTAGAGTCATCAAGATTATCATCCTCACCCCATATTTTTGAGGTTGTACTTACATCACCATAATGCAGTCAGTCAAAACAATTGATTGTAGTTTGCACGTCATTGACGTGAACCCATTTTCCCCTGAAAGCGTGGGAACAGCTTTGAAAACTTTTTTTACACTTAAAAATATTGAGTAAATTTTAAAGCAGTGAAAACAATTACATATACCATATGAAAATAATTGGGGGAAAACATTTAAAAACCAGTTTTTATGAGTAATATTAACTTTTATATTAAGAGAAATATTAACTTTTAATTTCCTCTAACCCTTTGTGAAATACTAATCTAATTTCAGACCGCCGGACCGTTTCACTCATAGCTGAACATTTCTGCATAACCTGCCAATAAACACACAGTGCACACTTTTGACAACATCATGCAAATTTATTTTCTTCATTATCTTTAGGAATAAACCTTTTATGCAAGGCATGAGGCATTTCAATCACATGAAAAGACAGATGCGACACTCGTTTAGGTGTCTCACATTGAGTCCAACCTTTAGTTTAAACTGATAATTGTTTGTTTTAATCGCATTTTTGTATTTTTCCCTATATAATCCAGTCATGCAGCAGCTCTTTTGCCACTCAGTCCAGCTGAGGGTCGTGTTTCAGTGGGAAAGTGCATATCCTCTATACTAAGACAGTGTTCTGATGTAGAACCTGGAAGCGCTGCACTGCATCTACAACATAAACAGTGTATGAGAATGACAGGGAAGAGATGAAATTGTTGAATAAAGTCATTATTTTTGTTTTGTTTTTGCACAGAGGGTGAGTAATTAATGACAGAAATCTCATTTTTGGGTGAACTAACCCTTTAATAAATGAAGTCATTTTGCTCCTCCAGTAAATGTACCATAATTTAAGAATGTTTATACATACAAAATTGCTGACTATTGGGATAGAGTGTAAAATAAAGCGCACAAATGTGTCATTTAGCTGATTTTTGATCAGTCAGACCAGCACGTTTGGCTGCGGCCCATCCTTTCCGCCAGCCGTTATAGTGAATGATTCCTCCTGTGACGACTGTAGTCAGAAAAAACAGAAACACAGCAAGTCCAACACCACTGAATATCACCACACGCTCCGTCACCGTCACTCCATCTACAGAGACACAAAACATTCAGACACTAATTCTGACGGTTTGAAACTGTGATAAAATGGCAGTAAAATACACATTCTGTAATAATGTGAAGTATAGTTATGTTGCTCAGTAACTATGAACAGTTACACTCTTAAAATAAAGGTTTTTATTTCACTTTGATGGTTCAATGAAGAACCTTTAACATCCACAGAAATATGTCCATTGGACAAATGTGCTTTATTGTGGAAAAAAGTTCTTTAGATTGTTAAAATTTGCATAACTTATAACTCGATTTCCACTCTCACCTGTGATCTCAACATCTTCTGGCGGTTCTGTGACAGAATGAACTGAGTCCTCTCTGCCTGTCAGCTTGTCTGGAAATATTTTAAATATATGATCATCAAACACAAAGACTTTAAATATTATTATAGCAGCAAACTTCTCAACAACACGCACGATTTGAGGAATAATTCATTTCTGGAGCACAAACACAAAATAAGATCCTTTAATATCCACAGAATCTTTCTATTGCACAAAAGGTTCTTTATAGTGGAAAATGGTTCTATAGATGATATAAATGTTCTTCACACTAAGAAAACATGCTTCCTTTAAGAACTGATCACTAGAAGGTTCTTTGTGGAAACAAAAATGGTTCTTCAATGGCATTGCCATGAAAAAAAAAAAAAAAAACGTGTAGTTCTAGTGATGATTGAAATAAACTGAGAAGCAGTAAAATAATTCTCATCAGTCTCAGCATTAAAAACATTATGAAGATTTGAGAAAAGTCAGCAGTACTAACCCTCGAGCTGTAGTCTGATGGGTTTGTCAAAGTGCGTCACTGAATGTCTGAAACTTCTTCCACAGAAATAAAGACCCGAATCTGACTCTTTTAGATCTGTAATAACTAGAGAGACTTTGTCCATTGCTATGAGCCTCTGTCTCTGACGATCGATTTGATGGCTTTCCCACATGTCGCCGTTGACAGACATCAGTATCTTTTTTAGTTGTCCAGAATCAGGATCCTGGTGATACCAGGTTATGATGTCTAAACTGGGGATCATGTTACACTTCAGACTGATGTTTCCGTTCAGCTGGAATCTTAACAGAGTCACATTATGTCCTGAAACATCTGGGGGAAAAATCATAATCTGATCATTTTAAAAGATTTAGATAAAAAAAAAAAATGATTATGTTTAAGGATAAAAAGGTCAATGATGTGAAATTGTAAAGTTGAATAAATTTACCGCTAGAAGTGATCTGAAGAATCCTGTACAAAAAAACACAAAAGAACAAGATCTTCTCCATTGTCTTTCGTTCGTAACAGCTTTGATCAAACTGCAGGTTTAAATGCACTGCAGAGACACTAAACCACAAAGAGCTTCTACTTCCTTTCTTCAGCAAAGCTTCTGCAGCTTCATCATAATTTGAAGTTTTGTTTTGACTCCATGGCAAAAAACAAATGTAATTTCTACATTAAATATTTTAGTTCAGACAAGAATTAAAAAAAAAACCCGGGTAACCCCCCCAATATTCAAATCCATCAGTTACAACCCCCCCCCAATATTTCAACATGAAAATCACAGTAGATCTATACTAACATATGTATAATTAATTTATTTTGTAACAATAATTTTGTTTCTAATCGAATATGAGTTTGTCATAATAAATTAGTCAAAAAAATACTTCATTGAACCGATTGGTAACGCCCAACCAATGCGCGTCGCACTTTCACCAAAACAACGCGAGTGAAGCTCTAATGTTTGAATGGAGAGCACGGGTAGCACCAAAAAATGAAGAGAAACGTTGTCCAGCCGACTATATTAAACTTCTGTTCAAAGAGGGACGTTAAAAAGAATAAAGCATATATGGAGAAGGAGGTATGAAAACATTGTAATAGCTAAGTACACTCCACATATATTTTAACTAGCTAATCCATTGCAATTTAGCCATAACTATCAGTGTAACTGTAACCAGTTACTAAAACAGCCGTCTGTTTTGTTACTTCATTTTTCAATAGTATCTTATCAATGACAAAAGTATTCACATCGGTGTTTGTTTTCTTCCTTAATTAATCTGATTTTGAACGAATTTGCTTGAATGAACGATTTAGATTTATTAAAATGTCGAATCGCTGCCACCTACTGGCGGTTTCAATATTTAACATAATTTCTTTCTTTTTAGAATCACTCCATTATGTTAGAATTTGATGAATGGTTATAGATAAATTCCATAAAGTATAGATAGATAGATAGATAGATAGATAGATAGATAGATAGATAGATAGATAGATAGATAGATAGATAGATAGATAAGAAATAAATTAACCAAAAACGCTATACACCTTAAAAAAAAAAAAAAAAAAAAGTAATTAAAAAAAATAATAACAGGCAGCATACCAATGCTCAACCCCCCCAATGTTGAAACCAAATCTACGCCCTTGCCGGAGGGCACTCCACCCCAGACCATTGACACTCAACTTCATCCCCCATAATCCTTTGTCTGGACTCATCATCACTGATCATATAATTACATTGTTAACCAGGCCTATCTTGTGTCTTTCAATCAGTCTTTGTCAGTCGTTGTCTTTGTGAGGATGTAGCGTGTGTTTTGCCCTGTGTTTCTAGATTTCTTGTTCATGTTTTGATCATCTCTTTTATTAAATTTCTGCTTGCATTTGGATTCTCTTCCCTGCATTGACACGTTACAATTATATGAGATAAAGCATATAAATCCCCAAAATACTTATTTATAATTAAATATTAGCTTATATAAAGATGAAAATAGTTTTTTACAAATGCAAAAAAATCAGACAAAATATTTTGCTTGCTCTTGACTTTCAGTTCGATGTGCATGAAGTTGACAGCGGAGACATCTGGGTGAACGTCTGTTTTCTGGGTCATTATCGTTTATAGGCGTTGTGTTGGACTGTAGATGTTTGTGTGTCTTCAGCAACTCCATTATAATACAATAAAATAGATGTAGACATATGAACTCTGTTTTGCATATATAAAAGTATCTTTTACCGCTCAGTGCAAATCACATGTAAACTCGAGTTGATGTCACTGGTTATTTCTTCACGCATGATCGTGATCACATTTACTCTCCGTTACTTCCTTCACATTTCAATGTGCGTTTGTGTTTCTGTCCCAGTGCTGAATGATCTGTGTGCTGATTGGCTGAGTAGAGCAGTTCTGCGTGTTTCTCCTCTGTTCTGCAGCAGCGGTTCCTGATGAGTTTGTACAGGGCCACGGCCGGGATGACCAGCGCTGGAACGCCCGACAGGATGAAGATGATGACGTAAATCCAGTCCGGGTAGGAGCGCGTCGCCAGCGTAGGG
Organism: Megalobrama amblycephala; assembly: GCF_018812025.1. Taxonomy (NCBI): domain Eukaryota; kingdom Metazoa; phylum Chordata; class Actinopteri; order Cypriniformes; family Xenocyprididae; genus Megalobrama; species Megalobrama amblycephala. Next base: position 43,108,625 of record NC_063052.1, on the reverse strand, counting down.
AAGTTCTCCTGTCAATGTTAATCAGGCAACAGCATATTTACTTATGTATTACTCAATTATTTGTTTTTTACTCATCTATTTGTTGTTCGTATTTATTTATTACAACATAAGTTTATTTTGTACTGTTTTATTTATTAGGCTACTCATTTATTAGGGATGCACCGATATGAAACTTTTGGCCGATACCGATAATTGCTTATGTTTGAAGACCGGTATTATTAAGAGCCTAATTACAAACATTAAAAGCCATGTACTGTACTTCAACATAAATCAAACATAAACAATACAGTACAGTTTTAAAATAAATGTTTACCTCCTATGGCCAATTTTTTTTATTCCTATATATATATATATATATATATATATATATATATATATATATATATAGCCTAAAAATAAAATAAAATAAAATAATGCCTCTTATTTATTACACTTATTTATATTTTACTTATTTATGAATTACTCATATTTATCACTAATTTATTTACACATTTTATTAATTAATTTATTATTCATGTATTACTCATATTTATTTATCGCATATTTATGTATTACTCATTTATTTATTACTTTTGTTTGTTTATTTATAACAAGTTTAACTATACTAATGTATTTATTATTCATATTTATTTATTTATTACTCTTATTTATTACTCATTTATTTACACATTCATATGTATAACTCATATTTATCACATTTATGCATTACTCGTATTTATATTTTTACTATTAATATTTATGTATTACATATTTATTTATTTGTTTATTATTTATGTATTATTCATATTTATTTATTACACTTATAAATTACTCATATTACTAATTTATTTAGATGTATTTATTTATTATTCATATGTATTACTCATATTATCACATTTATGTATTACTTATATTTATTTTATTTCCAATTGAATTATTTATTTATTATTCTTAATTATTTATTAATGTTTTTCACATGTTTATTTATTGGACACAGAACACATTTTGTGATGTATATGAGCCAGATTTTTGTCAGCTGTCACTGGGTCACAATTTTCAAAAGATTTGATGTTTTTGGAAAGAAAGCAAACCTAAAAGTAATGCATTTCTTTCTTTCTTACACTATTGGAGATTCTCTTTGGAGTTTGTCTGGAAATTAATAATCAAACTGATATTTTTGATCCCATGCAAATCTGTGTCTTATTGTTTGACCATAGACATGAAATGGTTGCCATGGTAACCAAGACATCCCCTTATTTTCAGGAACATGTGACTGAATGCGGTGTGGTGCGGACGGCACGTACAGACTCTGGGTCCCAGGCGATGTAGGTCAGATCTTTGCTCACAGTCGTGACGAAGTAGAACAGGAAGATGACCAGCACTATGAGAGGACTGATCACCCTCCAGGTGGCCTGCCAGAAGAAGCTGGGCTTGTGACCGATCATGAACTTGATGTCATCGTTGAACCTGTGTACAGAGAACAGGTCAGTCTCACCATATCAATTCCAGCCATACGATATTCTACCAATATCCCACAGGAACCATTTCACGGTTTGAATCACTCCACTGTCAGCATTCTCACAGCGAGTGTCATGGCAGACGAGCAAACTCACCATATTTTTATAGATACTACTGTTATACTGTCACAAAACAAGGTTTTAAAGACAATCCATTGTTATTTCTTATTTATTTGCACACTCATGCCGTCAAACTATTGTATAAATGCAATATCACACTCGTAGCCGTGCAATATAGCTGTATATCAGCACGCTGTGATTACCTACGGCTGAATCATCAATCACAGCCGTGCTGATATACAGCTATATCGCACGGCTACTAGTGTAAACTCACTTTTAAAAAGAAACATTTTTCCATGCATCCTTGCCGTAGACTCACCTGTCAATCCCATAAATGTAAGATACAGCCATCATCTCACAGAAGGCAATGATCAGTAATGGAATGGATCCGGCAAAGCCGTCGAACAGAGCCAGCCAATATTCACCAGAACCCTGAGCGAAGATGATCGCAAAACCAAAAGAGACGAAACACACCAGACCTGAAACAATTAAAACAAGAATATGGAATTTCAAATTCAGGGATTATTATGATTTATCTGTGCACATCATTGTTTTAAATTCATCTCTTCTCTGATGATGAGGGCAGGGCAACCTGTCATTCACATGAGATCCACCAATAGCAAATCACAACCATCCAATCAATTCCCCATGGACAAAATCAAGCCCCGCCCTACATTTGTTCTTGTTTGCGAAGCATTTCACTCATATACAGTGGTGTGAAAAAGTGCTTGATTCCATGCAGTTTTTAAATGAAGGTTTTTATTATGAAGGGGGAAAAAAATCCAAACCCACATGGCCCTGTGTGAAAAAGTGCTGTTAAAACATAACTGTGGTTTATCACACCTGGGTTCAGTTTCTCTAGCCACACCCAGGCCTGATTACTGCCACACTTGTTCGCAATCAAGAAATCACTTAAATAGGACCTGCCTGACAAAGTTAAGTAGACCAAAAGATCCTCAAAAGCTACACATCATGTTGAGATCCAAAGAAATTCAGGAACAAATGAGAAAGAAAGTAATTGAGATCTATCAGTCTGGAAAAGGTTATAAAGCCATTTCTAAAGCTTTGGGACTCCAGTGAACCACAGTGAGAGCCATTATCCACAAATGGAGAAAACATGGAACAGTGGTGAACATTCCCAGGAGTGGCCGGCTGACCGAAATTACCCCAAGAGCACAGCGACGACTCATCCAAGAGGTCACAAAAGACCCCACAACAACATGCAAAGACCTGCAGGCCTCACTTGCCTCAGTTAAGGTCAGTGTTCATGACTCCACCGTAAGAAAGAGACTGGGCAAAAATGGCCTGCATGGCAGAGTTCCAAGACGAAAACCACTGCTGAGCAAAAAGAACAAATGCTCGTCTCAGTTTTGCCAGAAAACATCTTGATGATCCCCAAGACTTTTGGGAAAATACTCTGTGAACTGACGAGACAAAAGCTGAACTTTTTGGAAGGTGTGTGTCCCATTACATCTGGAGTAAAAGTAACACAACATTTCAGAAAAAGAACATCATACCAACAGTAAAATATGGTGGTGGTGTGATGGTCTGGGGCTGTTTTGCTTCTTCATGACCTGGAAGACTTGCTCTGATAAATGGAACCATGAATTCTGCTGTCTACCAAAAAATCCTGAAGGACAATGTCCGGCCATCTGTTCGTGACCTCAAGCTGAAGCGAACTTGGTTTCTGTAGCAGGACAATGATCCAAAACACACCAGCAAGTCCACCTCTGAATGGCTGAAGAAAAACAAAATGAAGACTTTGGAGTGGCCTAGTCAAAGTCCTGACCTCAATCCTATTGAGATGCTGTGGCATGACCTTAAAAAGGCAGTTCACGCTCGAAAGCACTCCAATGTGGCTGAATTACAACAATTCTGCAAAGATGAGTGAGCCAAAATTCCTCCACAGCGCTGTAACAGACTCATTGCAAGTTATTGCAAACGCTTGATTGCAGTTGTTGCTGCTAAGGGTGGCCCAACCAGATATTAGATTCACACAGGGCCATGTGGGTTTGGATTTTGTTTTCCCTTCATAATAAAAACTGCATGTTGTGTTTACTTGTGTTATCATTAATATTTAAATTTGTTTGATGATCTGAAACATAAACTCTCTCGGGTCGGTGGTTTTTTTTTCTTACCAGTGTGAAAGAGACTCAAAATACTCCATCAATGTTGCACATACAATTAAGAGTTATACACCATTTTAATCTGTGGAATATCTTCTTTTATTTGTGTACACTCAGAGTAAAAACAAAATGTTGTGCTTTTTGCAAAATAATGAAAATTAACATGATGCGTGATCTCTCCTCTCCCTCTGAACGAAGTCCAATCTGATAGTTCTCAGAAAATGAACTGTAACTTAGTGAATACTAATCACAAAAAAATTAGACTTATGTCTAAAGAAACGTTGAAAAGTCAAAACGAAAACAAATATTCTGTGTTTATGTAATCTGTATGAAAAGATAAATATTGAAAAAATATTACTTCTCTGTATAGAAAATTGACATATGAGAATCCATCAATATTTCTCCATATGTGCATGCTTTTAAGCTAAAAGGTTATGTGAAATGCCACAGAGGTAACATAATTGTTCAGACACTTTGCATCACAGAAATACATTATATTTTAAAGGTCCTGTTTTTCGTGTTTTTTTGAAGCTTTGATTGTGTTTATAGTGTGCAATATAACATGTATTTACACAGTATTTTTCACATAATTTACTTATCTGTATACCGCTGTTTCCACTATCATAAAAACGGGCTGATGACTTCCTTGTTCTATGAAGTCCCTCCTTCAGAAATACGTAACGAGTTCTGATTGTGCCAGCGGTTCCTGTGTTGTGATTCGACAGCAGTTTAGCGCATCTTGCCCGGAAAGGTCACGCCTCTTACCATAACGTGGAGATGCACGCGCTCAGTGTTATTGTAAACATGTCTTTAATTTTACCCTATCAATTTGAGCCGGAATCAGACCCGGTGATTGGACTGCGGGATGAAAATAACAGCGTTTCGACGACATGGCGACAAACACACTCTACAAACGCAACTCTTGTGTATTCCTGTGGGCGGAGGTTAGTCAAAAAACTGTTTTAGTGACGTCATTAAAGAAGGAAGTAGAGGGATGTAGTCCAAACTGGCCGTTCGATGTAGGCGACTTCTGTTAAATAAAATATCTCGCTTGGCATTGAACTTTGAGCTTTAACATTTTACAGATTTTATTTAAACTCTAACAACAACATTACACACTAACTAAAGTTTGAAACATGGGATCATGAAGAACGGGACCTTTAAAGTATATAATAGAATACCATTATTTTAAATTGAAATAATATTTAACAGTATTGCTGTTTTTTCTGTATGTGTATGATATACACCATGATGAGCTTGAGACATGATCACAGATGGTTTTTTCACAGCCTACCTGACTGAAAGAGCTCATTAATATGCAAGTCATTACAGGTCATTATGCAATTCTTTTGTCTTCTCAGGTGTGAATTACATGATTATTCATGGTGATTCATGCCTCCACGCACACTGTGTTTCTTGACAAAAAGTGTCTTACAAAAATTAAATCAATATATTGGTATATATGAACGAGTGGGCAGGATAATTTTTACATCATTTTGAAACAAAAACTCTAGTCTACAACCTCCAATACCCAGAAGTCTTGTGTACACAGATTTAATATATTTTTTGGCCTTATTTCAGTTACTTAAGTTTTTTTTTTTTTTTTTTCAATAACCATGCATAAACATTATTCCTTCAAAAACACAAACCTGTACATACATGTTCCTCACATATTATTGTAGCCTAGTTTGTGCTGAATACAGTGTAATGACACTTTCTCCATTAATATGTTTATGAACAACTGTAAAAAGCACAAATGTCTGGGCATGTCAAAACTTCTCCAGGGCCCCGAAAATCCTCAGACCCCAGAGGGTTAAAGTGTGACAAACATGCAAAAAAATAAAAAATCAGGAAGAGGGCAAGCACTTTTTCACACTACTGAAAAGAAAAGACTAGCACAGCTTCTGTTTCATGCTGACTTTATTCTGTGCAAATGTACCTGTATAGACCTCCTTCGGCCACCTCTTGGGGAGGATGTTGAGGTCCTGGAGCGGTGCGACCATACTTTCAACACCGCCAAACATGGTGGACAGTGCCAGACAGAAGAGCATGATGAAGAACAGCACTGACCAGAGAGGAGAGATGGGCATCTTGGTGATGGCCTCAGTGAACACGATGAAGGCCAGACCGGTTCCCTCAACGCCCTGCAACAAATAATAGGATGTGGTCAGCTACTCGCTATTTGACCCTCATTTAGATGAGATCCTGAAGAGCCTTTGAGAGAAACGCTGGAGTCGTGTAGACAGACCTGACTGAGGAGCATCTGCAGGTCGCAGGTCTTGAGCTGGAGCTCCTGAATGACTGCTGGTGATGTGCTGTTGAGATGCTGCAGAACACTGTCATAGTTGCTCTCTGTGATGTTTCCCTCCGGCAGTTCAAACGCGTTCAGCAGCGCCACGATGTTACTGCGAATAAACAAATTTGAGTAAATTATCTTTTGAAAAATGGGAAAACAATAAAAATATAAAATTACATATTTTTATATATTAATTTACTTATTTATTTTTAATATACATTTAAAATATATATTTTTTAAAAATATAAAAAAAGATTTTATATATATATATATATATATATATATATATATATATAACATACAGATAAACACTTCAAGACAATAAATACACAAGATATATATATATATATATATAGATATATATATATATATATATAAAACAAAATATATATGTGTATATAAATATATTATTAAATATATATTTGTGTGTATGATTTATTATAATGAATTAAAATGTGTATTTTAAAATATATAAAATATATTAATTAAACACATTGAATATATTGTAATCTATTTAATGTTTATTAAATATAGATATATGTATTATTTTAACATGAATTTTATATATGTATTAAATATATTTATTTAATATATGTATATATAATTATAAATTAATAATATAAATTAAATATAATATATAAAATATATATGAAAATAATTCAATAATTTATATATTTACAGCATATATACTTGTTATTTAAATATATATTTCATGTATTTATTATAAAATATATCTAATATATATTATTAAATAAAAATATCAAATATATTTTAATCTATTTTGTTTAATTCATATAAATATATATGTATTGTTTTAATATGAATTTTATATATGTATCATGTTTATTTATATATATATATATATAATTACATTTTATAATAGGAAATAAATAAATAATTTTAATTAAATAAAAAATAATTATATGGACTACTTTTAACTTTGGTCACTGTAAACTGTTGTTCATAGGAGCTTTTTCTTCTTCTTTTGTTCCACAGAAGAAGAAACAACAACAGCATACATATTTGGAACAAAATGAGAGTGAGAAAATAATGACAATTTTTTTTTTTTGGTAAACTATTCCTTTAAATATCATTAAAGTCCGTTTCAGATCTGTTCCAGCTGTCATTTCTGAAAAACCATTTAATTTAGACAGAAATTAACATTTACCCATTGAGACAGTCGTCAAACTTCTCGGTCGCCCTGAAGCCGATGATGGAGTAAATGACGATGGCAGAGTAAATCGATGTGAAGCCGTTTATTACAGAGATGATGACGGCGTCCTGCTCACAGTTATTACTGCAGAGATAGAGGAGAACATGTTTTCCTTGTTTTAGAAAGATCAACCCTGCGACATCATTATACTGACACAAACTCACTGCTTTACTTTGCAGCTGTCAAACATAAAGAGCTGATGAGACTCACTGCACAGAGTTGTAGCTGGAGAATGAGATCAGTCCTCCAAACGCCAGAGAGAAGGAGTAAAACACCTGCGCTCCCGCGTCCAGCCACGTCGACGGATTCAGCAGCTCGTCCAGCTGAACGAGACACGATCAGTGAGGAAACGCATCATTCACTACACTTACATAGACATCATAGTCACAGCTGGATTCTGCTGTTCACACATGCATCAAAACACATTCATGAGCAGTTTTACACTGCAAAAAAACGATGTTCTTAAGAGTTGTCCTCCTGTTTTACCGCTATTGATTGGATGAAAGCCAATCTTTAATTTCAGGTAAACAGCTGGACAGAGAAGGTGGAGGAAAGGAACATGAGGGCTTGGAAGGCAGATGAAAATTGATACCATATTTCCTGAAAATATAGCCAAGAAGAAGTAAATGATGAATAGAAAAGAGCCCAAGACCGAACCGTGAGGAACACCAGAGGTGAGTTTAGATGATTTTGATTGGAATTTTTTAAGGTGAATGAACTGAGAGTAACCAGATAGTTAAGGGGGAACAAGGCCAGAAACAAGTGAGGAATTAACCATTTTAGTATCTTAATTAGACGAATATGGCCGACAAGCTAAGTGAGTTGGTAAAGAGTTGAGCTGACAGATGATAGATTTGGATTTCTAGATATGCCAAAGTATCTCCTCAACAGTTGGTGGAGTGAAAGTAGAAAGGACAGAATGTGGAGGCAAAGGAGGAGCTGGATAGAGGGAATCACAACCTGAATTATTTACAAGTGAACTGAAATGAGTGTAGTCGAGTCAGACTCACATCTGGAGTGAAGAGGAACTTGATTCCGCTCACAGAGCCTTTGAGCGTCAGTCCTCTGATCAGGAAGATGGTCAGGACCAGGTATGGCAGAGTGGAGGTGATGTACACAGCCTGAGGAGATAAGAGATGCCACATTCAATATCTGAATCCTGACCAAAACCTGTCTGGAAATAAGATCTGTGACATTTACTAAAGCCCTTCTGCTGTGCTGAAGATCCTTCACCTAATTTGGTGTACTTTTAAATCTCTCATTATGCTTTATTTTCACCAAATATTGGATTCAGTCTTTTTATCAACTTCAGTTAGCACAGTTTTTGTTTCATTTTGGAACTGATTGTTTGTATGGCTTCATTGATCTGAACTCATTAAATGAGTAACCTGAACACAAACCACATTTCTCCCAAAATCTCTGCCTATACTTTAATGTAAAAAAAAAAAAAAAAAACTCATGGAATTTGTCATTAAAATGATTTGAAATTACTAAGTTTTATTAATTAATAAAAATACATTTTTGCATTTAATGAAAAATGCTTTTTTGAAAATGCAATTATTCTAAACAATAGTGATTATTTTGGTTGTAAATGTATCATGAAAATAATCTGAATTATGAAAATAATAAACTGTTTTAAGATGATTTCTCTTTATGCATGTAACGGATGGGGAGCGGGACAATGGAGTTGGAGATCCATGTGCAGGCTTTATTAAGAGCATAGTCATACAGGCAGAGGTCAAACACCAGCAAACAGTAACAAGAAGGCAAGGCAAAAAGAGTAATCCAAAACACAGGCAGAGGTCAAGACAGGCAGTAAACGATAATCATACAAGAAATCAGTCTAGAGTCAAAACACAGGCTAGGAACATGACAGAACCCCCCCTCAAAGGAGTGGCTTCCAGACGCTCCTAAATCTTGGAGGGAGGTGGAGCGGAGGCGGAACAGGGGGCGGGATGAAGGGCTCAGGTCCGTGGAAAGGAAGGTGACTTGGAAACAGGGGTGGGGCAGATGGCCAGAACGAAGAGGACTGGACAGACAGCCAGGTAGACGGGCTTGAGAATCCCCATGGCGGAGTAGATGACCACCACTGCAGCTCAGGTAACACTGGGAACCAACATGGCTGAACAGGAGAAACTGAAACATGAAGCACAGAGAGGTTAGCATTGGCCACTAGGGCCATGACAGTACAGGCAGGGAGCTCAGAAAAGCCCTCCAGGGCTCTGACTGGAACGTCCTCTCTGGTCATGTAGCGGCAAGCAGACAGTTCAAGAACAACCTTTGCGGTTACGTCGGGACAAACGGACAGTTCTGGTTTGATTTATGCGGTCATGTCGAGGCAGACAGGAAGCTCGAAGACCACCTCAATAGTCGTCTCAAGGCAGACAGGGAACTCAGGGATGACCATGAGGCTGGATTCTAGAACTGGGACAGACACAGGACTGGACTCATGGACAGAGGTGGACTCAGGAATGGACTCATAGATTGAAGCAAGCTCAGGAGCAGATTTAAGGATTAGAGTGGGCTCTGGAGCGGTTTCAAGGACTGGAGCGGGCTCTGGGACTCTGGCGCAGCCCACACACACCAAATGGCAGTGGCCATAATGGCCAGTGCTGCAATCTCTGAGGGCTCAGGCATGGCAGCCATCTCGGCTGAGGGCTCAGAAAGATCTGAGGTGTGACGAGGCTCTGGAAGATCTGCTGAGACGTCACGAGGCTCTGGAAGATCTGCTGAGACGTCACAAGGCTCTGGAAGATCTGCTGAGACGTGGCGAGGCTCTGGAAGATCTGCTGCTGAGACGTGGCGAGGCTCTGGAAGATCTGCAAATACAGGAATGGACTCTGATGCGGCCATCACATGAACAGGATCTGGTGAGGGAATTACTGGGTTTGGAAGTGCGGAGAGTATCGGGGTTGCAATAATCAGACTGGAAGGCATAGAAATTTGTGACGGTACAAGCTCTGCTGCCACCAGAGCTTGTTGGAGTTGACCCTCCCCCCAAACATTTTTTGGGTTCTTAAAGTTCTCCGTTTCCCCCACAGTGAAAGATGAACAACACAAAATTAGGGCATAGTCCATAAAGTCTTTTAGACTACAATTAAACTTCCCTTCAGGAAACCAGGATCTTATGGGCTCATTTAGACCAAAACAGAAAATGTCCTTTCAAGCCACATCAAATGAAACTTTATAGGAGAACTCACAAAACTGGTGAACATACTCCTCAATGGATAAAAGCCCTTTGTCGAAGATGTAGTAGCTGGTTGACTGGGTCCATGGTTGGACTGGAAATGCTCATAAAAGCCGCTGGATCTTGGTATGGCTGAGTATTCTCTAACGGATGGGACGGGACAACAGAGTTGGAGATCCACGTGCAGGCTTTATTAATAAGAGCGTAGTCATACAGGCAGTAGGTCAAACACCAGCAAACAGTAACAAGAAGGCAAGGCAAAAGAGTAATCCAAAACACAGGCAGAGGTCAAGACAGGTAGCAAACGATCATCATACAAGGAATCAGTCTAGGGTCAAAAACACAGGCTAGACTAGGCAGAACAAGGAACAGACAGAAATACACGGCAACAAGGCAGAGACACTACTCAGCCGTGTGTGTGAAGGAGTGCAGCTTATAAAGAGAACCTGATGGGAAACAAGTGTGAGTGTGATCAGTGCCTAGCTGAGGGAATTGTGGGAAATGTAGTCCAGAGTGACTTGACTGCATGTGTGCAATGAAAAAGTCTTAATGGTGAACAGTAGACCTGTGGTGGGGAGTGGAAGGAAACAACAGTGGGCGGAAACATGAAAATGCAAATTGTAACTTCAGATTTATTTACTTTAGATTTTGGCATGAAATACAACCGGACCAGAAAAGTGTCTGTTATCAGTGATTCCATTATAGCTATTAGTCTCGTTTGGGATCTTTACAGCAGCCCCATGAAAATTAATACCATATTTTCAAAAAAATATAATCAAGAGGACGCAAGTAAATGATGAATAGAAGAGGGCCCAAGACCGAACCCTGAGGAACACCAGTGGTGAGTTTAGATGATTTTGACTAGAAATGTTTAAGTTGAACGAACTGAGTTCGACCAGAGAGTCCATTTAAGAGTTAAGGGGGGACAAGGCCAGAAACAAGTGAGGAATTAACCATTTTAGTAGCTAAAGAAGACAAATATGGTAGACAGGCTTTAACTAAGTGAGTTGGTAAAGGGTCAAGCTGACAGTTTTAAGATGGTTTTATAACGGTTTTAAGAAGATTTCTCTTTCTTTATACAAATTGTAACTTCATATTTATTTTCTTTAGATTTTGGCATCAAATACAACTGGGAAGTTCCCTTCCTGTTCTTACAGTTGCATCCTGTAATTTACCAGAAAAGTGTGTGTTATCAATGATGCCATTACAGCTATTAGTAGCTGTAGATCCGTTTGGGATCTTTACAGCAGGCTGAATCTCGCTGCCCTTTGTGTTCTTTATATAATAGTGTAAAACATGTGCAGCGATTATATCAGTTTCCTCACATTATCAGTTTTATGAGTGTTTTTCTTAGCGTTGGTCAAAACTATCAGGCTGTTTCTAACTATACTGTCAGTCTGTGCGCTAGCTAATGCTTAACCAGAACAATAAATGAAAGTCAATGGGGTCCAAAACAACATTGAACCCCACTGACTTCCACGCTACGGACAGTCCTGCAGGTTTAGAGCGATATGGAAGAGCAGTAAATGATGACAGAAGGCTGAAGTGTGTGATGGACACAAGTGCTGTACCTTCCCAGTGGTCTCGATGCCTCTCAGACAGCAGACCCAGAGCAGCGTCCAGATGCAGAACAGACACAAGACGATCCACCACTGCAGACCCCCGGAGTCACCGATCACTGGCGTCGTGTTGAGCGTCTCTCTGTACCAGAAATAATCCACGGGAGAGCTGCGCTCGCATTCAGACACGAACCCTGTTCACGGACACACGCAAGTCATTAGCACAACTGGATCTGTGTATTTGCCCGTGCGAAACCTTACTTGGATATTTGTTCTGGAAAACAAGACAAAAAATACTGAGCGAGGAAATCAGTTTTTGTGATATAAAAAAATAAAATTTTAGTTTGACAGGTTTTCCTTTGGTTGTTTTGTGTGCAGTCAGGTAAATAAAGAGCCACACGAGTGACGTCACAGTGGATTGCAATGAATACTGACGCTCTGTACCTGTCTGGTTCTCATTGATTGGACACTGATTCCAGGGTAAAGGGTCCTGAAAGGAATTGAAGAAGTACCACATGACCCAGGCAGTGATGGTGCTGTAGTACATTCCCACCATGAAGGACACCAGCATGGAGGCGATACCTGAGGGTGAGAATCACATTTAAGGCCTGTTCACACCAAGAACCATCACTATATCAGCGTCCACATCAATGCATGATATCCATCTGTTTATTATAAGTGTGCTGCGGTTTTATTGTCTCTCTTTAAATACTCGAGATCTTTAAAGCTAATTGGCTGTTTCAAGTTTACAGTTGGTAAAATCGCTCAGAAAGTGATTCCGACCGTTCCTCTGTGTCGTTATCGTTCTGGAAATGTATGCAAATTACTTCATGTTTAATGAATGCATAATTTGCATATTTAATCATTACATTTTAGAAAACTTTTGTGATTAATCAACTGGTGAAATAGTGAGACTTAGTTGACCTGTAGTGTCCTGCATTAACACTCACCGACTCCTACTAGATAGGGGTTGATGGATCTCCAGACGCCGACGCTGCCCTTCCTCAGTCTCTGTCCGATGGCAAACTCCAGGTGCAGGAGCGGAATTCCCTCCAGAACCAGAAGGATCAGGAATGGGATCATAAACGCTCCTGGAAAACCGTGAGTTCATTTATTTTCAGCAGCACAAACTCCTGTTTAATCATTTTATTGCACACAATTATTATTGAAACAGCATTTTATAGCAATTTTAAAACATTTTAAAGAGTTACATTTTATAGTGCATCACTCTTGGGGTTCTGTTTAGAACTGAAGGGCTCTTGACTCAGTTTTAAACACTTTATGCCAGAAAGGTTCTATATAAGGAGAAATGAGAAGTTTGTAAACAAACCTTGATGTTTGCTTGGGAAAGCCAATAGCCTAAAGGTTTTAAGTCATTGTAAAAGCTTGAAGAGTTGAATAGTTTAGATATACAGTGGTGTGAAAAAGTGCTTGCCCCCTTCCTGATTTTTAATTTTTTATTGCATGTTTGTCACACTTTAATTTCAGATCATCAAACAAATTTAAATATGAATCAAAGATAACACAAGTAAACACAAAATGCAGTTTTTAAATGAAGGTTTTTATTATGAAGGGGAAAACAAAATCCAAACCCACATGGCCCTGTGTGAAAAAGTGCTGTTAAAACATAACTGTGGTTTATCACACCTGAGTTCAGTTTCTCTAGCCACACCCAGGCCTGATTACTGCCACACCTGTTCGCAATCAAGAAATCACTTAAATAGGACCTGCCTGACAAAGTTAAGTAGACCAAAAGATCCTCAAAAGCTACACATCATGTTGAGATCCAAAGAAATTCAGGAACAAATGAGAAAGAAAGTAATTGAGATCTATCAGTCTGGAAAAGGTTATAAAGCCATTTCTAAAGCTTTGGGACTCCAGTGAACCACAGTGAGAGCCATTATCCACAAATGGAGAAAACATGGAACAGTGGTGAACATTCCCAGGAGTGGCCGGCTGACCGAAATTACCCCAAGAGCACAGCGACGACTCATCCAAGAGGTCACAAAAGACCCCACAACAACATACAAAGAACTGCAGGCCTCACTTGCCTCAGTTAAGGTCAGTGTTCATGACTCCACCGTAAGAAAGAGTCTGGGCAAAAATGGCCTGCATGGCAGAGTAACAAGATGAAAACTGCTGCTGAGCAAAAAGAACACAAAGGCTCAGTTTTGCCAGAAAACATCTTGATGATCCCCAAGACTTTTGGGAAAATACTCTGTGGACTGACGAGACAAAAGTTGAACTTTTTGGAAGGTGTGTGTCCCATTACGCCTGTCGTAAAAGTAACACAACATTTCAGAAAAAGAACATCATACCAACAGTAAAATATGGTGGTGGTGTGATGGTGTGGGGCCGTTTGCTGCTTCAGGACCTGGAAGACTTGCTGTGATAAATGGAACCATGAATTCTGCTGTCTACCAAAAAATCCTGAAGGACAATGTCCGGCCATCTGTTCGTGACCTCAAGCTGAAGCGAACTTGGGTTCTGCAGCAGGACAATGATCCAAAACACACCAGCAAGTCCACCTCTGAATGGCTGAAGAAAAACAAAATGAAGACTTTGGAGTGGCCTAGTCAAAGTCCTGACCTCAATCCTATTGAGGCAGTTCATGCTCAAAAACCCTCCAATGTGGCTGAATTACAACAATTCTGCAAAGATGAGTGAGCCAAAATTCCTCCACAGCGCTGTAACAGACTCATTGCAAGTTATCGCAAATGCTTGATTGCAGTTGTTGCTGCTAAGGGTGGCCCAACCAGTTATTAGATTCACACAGGGCCATGTGGGTTTGGATTTTGTTTTCCCTGCATAATAAAAACCTTCATTTAAAAACTGCATGTTGTGTTTACTTGTATTATCATTAATATTTAAATTTGTTTGATGATCTGAAACATTAAAGTGTAACAAACATGCAAAAAAATAAAAAATCAGGAAGGGGGCAGGCACTTTTTCACACCACTGTAGTGTGACAGAGAGAGTTTAAAAAGCTTGAAGGGTTTAAATATGAATCAATTTTAAAGGTTTGAAGTTTAAATTATTTAAATTTGAAGTACTTTTAAGTTTAAAGGTTTTAAGTCTCAGACAAATTGTTTGTTGATGGGGTATTCTCTGTGGTTGCTAGGGCGTTATGCGGTTGCTAGGGTGTTGCTATGATACTCAGAGTGGTTAATGAAATCAACTAAGATTAATAAATTCTAATATGTTATTGTAAATTGTTACCAAATTTTCCTTTACTTTAAAATGTTCTGTAACACTTTATGAAAGGTCCCGTTGGTTAATGTGAGTTAATGCACTAACTTACATTAACTAACAACTGAAACCTTATTGTAAAGTGTTTGCTCTTCGCTGTGTCATACTGCAGCAGCTGTTTTGGAAACAAAGTGATGTAAGCAAACATCTGTGTCTTTATCTGAGCGTTTGACTCTTATCAGCCCAACGCTTCAAAAGTCCACATGACGATAACCTGAGGTGAAGGTGAAATGAATATGTCATGATGAATATGTTTTTTTGGAAGATGAGATTGGTTGTGCTTTCATAGCTCATATCTTTCTCCTTAAGATCCTCGGGAGAAATGAAGCTGGACGAATGAGTCAATCGCTGTCCTACAGTAAGAGTATAGAGATATAACATGAACATGGATAAGCTCAGATCATTTGATGAGAAATGTTTGAGTTCATATGGACATCTATATAACTTTTGGTTTTAGACTTTGGTTTTTAAGTAAATCTGAGCTCAGTTTGAAACATTATTGAGATCTCTTCCCTGAAATTATGTTGTGGGTCAGTTTGACCCGCATCGATTGTTGAGCTGCTTAACCCATGATGATTTTTCTTGACGTTTTGTGAAGTTTTCACTTGAACATGGATGCAAAGTTTCGACACAGATGTGTTGTGTAATGTGCGTACGATTTTAATGTTTGCGGGTCAATTTGACCCGTGCATTTCATGGTTAAAGTCAGCTGCGCAGACCAAAAGTAAAAATGTATTTTGTTATGTCAGTTTCTCAACTTGATCTGGCTGGATTATCTTAAACAGCTTTACTATTTAAAATATAATATAATTAGTGTCTCTTGATGAATATACTATACTCACCCTACAAAAGCCACTTGTAGAGTAATTATCTATATTAAACTAGCAAACGGACACATGGAGACGTTTACTGCATTTCTGAATGGAAACTTCCATCAGTTTTAATAGCGTAATTAATCTGGTGTTTGTCAGCAGTGTTGCTCTTTCATCTGTTGAATTAATGTTTAACTATGTTTATGGTGATCTCTCTATCATATACACATATGAAAACACACAGAATTACATCATTTCAATCTTTAAAATACAAACAATCATGATAATGTTTATGGGTTGTACTATTTTACTGCTCCCAGAAACCCTTTTCAACAAATTTCTTTTAATACACTGATATATTTAAAAATAATGACATGCCAATTTCTTTTCTAAATCAACTATTTTATTGCACAGCTCCTTTAAAACAATCATAAAAATGTCTTAATGTCATCATATTACATGCAAAATATTGTCTTTGATGATAAATTAAGAAACACAAACACACTTTACACAACCTCTGTTGGCTATAAAAAAAGCTGATAAATGTCATGTTGAACATGAAGTTTGTGGTGATTCTAAGCAATTTGAATACATGCATTTTTAAAAATATGATTATTTGAATATAATCAAATAGATGCAAATAGTTAATAATAAATTATACCATGATTTGATTGACAAATATGCATCACATTACATTTCTTAGTTTATGTTAAAACTGTGTGATACAAATGGATGGAAGTTTTATATGCAATTCAAGTTCTTCCTTCTTAAATGCAGGCGTAAAGATCCCACAGATACAGACGCTTGATCTGATGTTCAGATGTTCGTTGGTGTCTTGTTTGGTCAGTCTCACCTCCTCCGTGGCTCTGGCAGAGGTAGGGGAACCTCCAGACGTTGCCCAGCCCCACACAGAAGCCCACACAGGTCAGCATGTACTGGGCTTTGTTGTCCCACTGCGGCCGCTCTCCAGCCTCCTCCACCTCCAGCTTCTCCAGGTCGGCGTGAGAGGGGATCCGTTCATCCAGACCCGGGTTGGGGAGCTTCAGCTTCAGCTTCATTCCTGCTGTGTTTGGTCTCAGAGATGGAAGAGAAGAGAAGAGATGGAGTGATGGCAGGAGATGTTCATAAATACTGGCTGCAACATTCACATGGTGACCTTTAGCACACTTTAGCACACATCCCCTCCCACACACACACATGCACACTCACTCTCATATGGTATTTTCACAGGTTAGACTAGAGGTTTGTCAGGTTGGAAACAGCAGATATCCCAGTAGACGTTGTGACTAATCATTCTAGTGTCTGTGCTTTCTTGCATTTTGGAAGACAAATGATGGTGTTTGAACAGCTCAGCTGTGAAGATCAAGACACTTTCAAGCAACTTATTAACTTGTCTGAACTGCTTGCATAAGATGTGAGATGCACTTTCATCTGGTCAATCATTTGTGATTAACACTACATAAATTGTGTTGTAATCATTTTGCTAAGTAGAGAATGTGTGGTGTTTAAATTATCTTTGTACGGGTGGCCGACTGCCAACTAGTCTACATCATTTGACTTGATCTCTTGTGGTGGAATTCTGCCAATTGATGGTCAACTCTTTCTCATAGGTAAAATGAAACATTGTATCAAAAACAATCAACACTCCCCAGAGGCAAGAAGCCTTCGCATGACACCCTTAATAATGATCTTATACATTTCACATCCTCCTGTTGTCTGGTGGAAAACTACCAGCAAAATATGTTTAGTGGCCAAGCTAACTTCTCAGATACATCTGACCTTACAGTAGGCCTCAAAACACTTCTGGCTTTTATAGTAAGCAAACTAATTCTACAATTACAATTAGGTGGGTACAATTAGAGGGGGGATTGGTTACGGCCAATCTTGGATCTGTGTGTCTTGAATCGGGCCCTTCACAAGCTCCCATTCAAGATGCTCATGCAGAAACACATCCTCACCTGCGTTCGCTCCCAGGATTAGTTTGCAAGCATGTTGACCGTAGCATACATCAACCATTAAGGTGGTCTAACCTCATATTTTTGTGGTTTTAGTCGCATGATCTTATTCCATTCAGTCAGGAAATCATGATTATCATGGTCAACGTGGTTTTTGGTTTTTCTAAAACTGTGAGAACAGATTGCTATGAATTAGCATTGCTATGATGGTTTTCTGTCAGCAAATGCACAACACGTGTGATTTGTTAGTATTAATGCTGTTTATTTAAGCAGAACTCTCAACAACACATTTACATTGAAGACATTTTATTTGAACAAGTTTTATATGCCATAAAACAGATTGTATTTATACTTTCTTTTGAACTCAGATTATACGCACGTATTAATGTTGCTCTAGAGCTTTGCCACAACAGAAGATCTGGCCACCAGAACCACATCTGAGTCATATTGGTGTGCCACATTGGTGGCAACATACAAAAATGCTGATTATTGGGATGAGAGCAAAAATAAAGCACACAAATTTGTCATTTAGGTGATTTTTGATTTGTCAGACCAGCGCGTTTGGCTGCGGCCCATCCTTTCTGCCAGCCGTGATGGTGAATGTTTCGCCCTGTGACGACTGTAGTCAGAAAAAACGCAAAAGCAGCGAGTCCAACACCACTGAATATCAGCACACGTTCTAGCATCGTCAACCCATCTACAAAGACACAAAACATTCATCTGTGATAAAATGGCAGTAAAATACACATTCTGTAATAATGTGAGTATAGTTATGTTGCTCAGTAACTATGAACAGTTACACTCTTAAAATAAAAGTTTTTATTTCACTTTGATGGTTCAATGAAGAACCTTTAACATCCACAGAAATATGTCCATTGGACAAAATGTGCTTTATGGTGGAAAAAAGTTCTTTAGATTGTTAAAATTTGCATAACTTATTACTCGATTTCCACTCTCACCTGTGATCTCAACATCTTCTGGCGGTTCTGTGACAGAATGAACTGAGTCCTCTCTGTCTGTCAGCTTGTCTGGAAATATTTTAAATGTATGATCATCAAACACAAAGAGTTTCAATATTATTATATCAGCAAACTTCTCAAAAACACACATGATTTGAGGAATAATTCATTTCTGGAGCTCAAACACAAAATAAGAACCTTTAATATCCACAGAATCTTTCTATTGCACAAAAGGTTCTTTATAGTGGAAAATGGTTCTATAGATGATATAAATGTTCTTCACACTAAGAAAACGTCTCGGTTACGTATGTAACCCTCGTTCCCTGAAGGAGGGAACGGAGACGTACGTCAGTAGTGACCGACGAATTGGGATATCGCTAGAGAGCCCCTATCAGCTTCGAGAAAACTAAAACAAGCCAATGGACATTGGCGTGCGATATTTGCATAACGCACCCCTCCCCAAACCGGGGCATATAAAAGGGGGAGGAGATGCAATCTCACTCTGTTTTTCGCTGAGGAGACAACTGGTGTCCGCACTGCAGCGAGGGTACAGAAACTGTGGCGACGGGACGTACGTCGGTCGGTCGGTCAGTCAGTCGGTCACGTTCGACATATGTCAGTAATGACCGACGAATTGGGATCCCAAATAAAACGCCACAGTTACGAAACTCCTTCCAGTGCCCAGCGCAGGCTCTAGCCGCCCAAAGATGCACGTATCCAGCCCAGAGGGCGGGAATGGCATTGCAAGCCGACACATAGAACAGGTTCAATGCGTCTACCGGCTAGTGGAAGCGAGTACACGGGAAGAAACCGGTTCCACACGTAAGCTATAAAACCTAGCAAACGTGTTGGGTGTCGCCCAGCCCGCAGCTCTACAGATATCTGTCAGCGAGGCGCCATGAGCCAACGCCCAGGAAGAGGCCACTCCTCTGGTGGAGTGGGCTCTCAACCCGAACAGGCAAGGCACGCCCTGGGAATCGTAAGCCAGGGCGATGGCATCCACAATCCAGTGGGCCATCCTCTGCTTAGAGACAGCCTTTCCCTTCTGCTGGCCTCCGTAACAGACAAAGAGCTGATCTGAGGTCCTGAAGCTTCGAGTTCTATCCACGTAAACGCGCAGAGCGCGAACTGGACAGAGCGAAGCCAGGGCTGGGTCTGCCTCCTCCGAAGGCAGCGCTTGCAGGTTCACTACCTGATCTCTGAAGGGAGTGGTAGGAACCTTGGGCACATATCCAGGCCAGGGTCTCAGGAAGACGTGAGAATCCCCAGGCCCGAATTCCAGGCACGATTCGTCGACCGAAAATGCGTGCAGGTCCCCTACCCTCTTGAGCGAGGCCAATGCAACCAGGAGGACGGTCTTAAGGGACAGTACTTTTAACTCGACTGATTGCAAGGGCTCGAAGGGATGACGCCGAAGGGATGAAAGAACTAAGGTGAGATCCCAAGAGGGTATGGAGGGGGGGCGAGGCGGATTCAGTCTCGCTCCCCTCAGGAACCTGACGACCAGATCATGCTTCCCCAAGGACTTCCCATCAACTGCATCGTGATGTGCGGCAATGGCGGCGACATACACTTTGAGGGTGGAGGGAGACAGCCTTCGCTCCAAGCCCTCTTGCAGGAAGGAAAGCACGGATCTGACCGAGCATGATCGGGGGTCTTCTCGGTGAGAAGAACACCATTCAACGAACAGGTTCCACTTCAACGCATAGAGGCTCCTAGTGGAAGGAGCTCTAGCGGAAGTGATGGTGTCTACAACCGCTTGCGGGAGATCACTTAGAACCTCCGCATCCCGTCCAGGGACCACACATGGAGGTTCCACAGGTCGGGACGCGGGTGCCACAGGGTGCCCCCTCTCTGAGTCAGAAGGTCCTTCCTCAGAGGAATCGGCCAAGGAGGGGCTGTCGTGAGGAGCATCAGGTCCGAAAACCATGTCCGGGTGGGCCAATAAGGGGCCACCAACAAGACCTGCTCCCCGTCCTCCCTGACTTTGCACAAGAGTTGTGCAAGAAGGCTCACTGGGGGAAACGCATATTTGCGAAGACCCCGGGGCCAACTGTGTGCCAGCGCATCCGTGCCGAGAGTACCTGCGGTCAGGGAATAGAACCACTGGCACTGAGCATTCTCCTGGGAGGCAAACAGATCTATCTGAGCCTCGCCGAAGTAACGCCAAATCAGTTGGACCACCTGGGGATGGAGTCTCCATTCGCCCCCAAGTGGAGGCTGCCGTGAGAGCTCATCGGCTGCACGGTTGAACATACCTGGGACATGAATGGCACGAAGCGACCTCAGATGCTTCTGACTCCATAACAAGAGATGGCGGGCGAGTTGCGACATGCGGCGGGAGTGTAGACCACCCTGATGGTTGATGTACGCTACGGTCGCGATGTTGTCTGAGCGGACTAGAACGTGCTTGCCTGTCAACAGCTCCTTGAAGCGGCCCAGCGCAAGACGAACTGCCAGCAACTCGAGGCAATTGATATGCCAATGCAGCTGAGGCCCCGTCCAAAGACCCGAAGCTGCATGCCCGTTGTACGTGGCGCCCCACCCTGAGGTCGAGGCATCTGTGTGGACCACAGCATGCCTGGACACCTGTTCGAGGGGAACTCCCGCCCGCAGGAACGAGGGGTCTGACCATCGAGTGAGGGCACGGCGGCAGCTCAGTGTCACAGGAACACGGAACGTGCCGCGTTGCCACGCCCATCTCGGGACCCGGCCATGGAGCCAGTGTTGGAGCGGCCTCATATGAAGCAATCCGAGCGGCGTGACTGCGACTGCGGATGCCATATGCACCAGGAGCCTCTGAAACATTTTCAGTGGGGCCGCTGTCCTGCACTTGAGCATACTCAGGCAGTTCAACACCGACTGGACGCGCTCCTCTGTGAGTTGCGCAGTCAGGGCGACCGAGTCCAGTTCCATACCGAGATAAGAGATCCTCTGCCCGGGGGAGAGTTTGCTCTTGTCCCAGTTGACCCGAAGACCCAACCGGCTGAGGTGTGCCAACACCAGGTCTCTGTGTTCGCACAACTGTTCTCGCGAGCTGGCTAGAATAAGCCAGTCATCGAGATAGTTGAGAATACGAACGCCTTGTTCCTTGAGGGGAACAATGGCCGCCTCCGCAATCTTCGTAAAGACGCGGGGGGACAGGGCCAGCCCGAAGGGCAGGACTTTGTACTGATATGCCCGACCCTCGAACGCAAACCGTAGGAAGGGTCTGTGACGAGGCAGAATCGAGACATGAAAGTACGCGTCCTTCAGGTCTATCGCTGCGAACCAATCTTGGGGACGGATGCATTGAAAAATGCGTTTCTGCGTCAACATCTTGAACGGCAGCCTGTGAAGGGACCGGTTCAGGACTCGCAGATCCAAGATTGGCCGTACCCCACCTCCTTTCTTCGGTACAATGAAGTAGGGACTGTAGAACCCTGACTTCATATCGGCTGGAGGGACCGACTCGATTGCATCCTTCGCCAGGAGGACAGCAATCTCCGCCCAAAGAACAGGAGCACTGTCCAGTGACACCTGAGTGTAGTGGACACCTCTGAACACTGGGGGACGCCGGGTGAACTGAATCGCATAGCCGAGCCTGACAGTACGGATGAGCCAGCGGGACGGGCTGGGAAGCGCTAGCCAGGCTTCCAGACACCGAACGAGCGGGACCAAGGGCACCACAGGCGCACCAGGAGTGGGGCAGCGAGGCAGAGTACTGAGGCTCGACTCGGACGGCACAGTGGCCCGAAGTGGAGTCAGACTCTGCGGGGTGACAGCACCGATGGGAGACGGTACACGTGGTACGGCCTGCACCATCGGGGTGCCCCCCTCTGGCGAATTGAGAGGGGGCTGCGGACACCGAGGCAGGGCCCCGGGTCCTGACAGCCGCGCCCTCTTGTGACCTGGAGGAAGGAAGGGAAACAGCTCTTTCTGTGAAAAGGTGGATACCGCTGGACTCCGGAGAGCCAGCGGCAGGACAGACACAACAAATTTCTCCCGGCCCTCCCCCAGGAGTGGAGGAGATGATGGAATCCTCCCCCGAAGAGCTGCAACTTCCTCCTCCAGGTCGCCCGCTTCAGGATCGCGACTTCCTCGACCTCTTGCCACCTGGCTTGGCTTGAGCGGGCTGGGCGCCACGTCCGGCACCGGCTCCCTGCTGTTTGGCTGGTGGAGGCTGCTGCTTGGCCAACTTAGCAGGGGCGGAGCACGATGCGGGCGGGCGCCCTCGGCGACGAGCAGGCTGAGGTTGTGCCGCCGGCTGGGTGGAGGCAGCAGCGGGCCGGCGGGGCAGGACATGTTTTATCGCCTCAGCCTGCTTCTGGGCAGCGGAGAACTGTTGGGCCGAAGCTCTCCACTGAATCGCCGAAAAGGCCAGCCTGGGACACGGGGGAGTCCAGGAACCGATATTTATCG
Organism: Megalobrama amblycephala; assembly: GCF_018812025.1. Lineage (NCBI taxonomy): Eukaryota > Metazoa > Chordata > Actinopteri > Cypriniformes > Xenocyprididae > Megalobrama > Megalobrama amblycephala. The sequence continues at coordinate 43,085,312 of NC_063052.1, read as the reverse complement.
GTCTCCCTTATGTCAGCCAGGTTTAGCCATAAATGGCGCTGCTGGACTACCATAGTAGCCATCGCTTGACCAACGGAGCGTGCTGTCACTTTAGTCGCCCGGAGAGCGAGATCGGTGGCAGCACGCAACTCCCCAGCAGATGTTGGCCTGCGGCATTTCTGATAACGCTTTTGCTTGGTATACTTGCAAAAGGGCCATGGCATGCAGGGCGGAGGCGGCCTGCCCACAAGCTCTGTAAGCCTTCTCCGTCAGAGAGGAAGAAATCTTACAGGCTCGGGACGGAAGGCGTGGTTCTCCACGCCAGCCGGCGGCCGTAGGGCACAACTGCATCGCTACAGACCGTTCGACTGGAGGGATCCCCGTATACGACACCGGCACCGAAGGACAGTACCGCATGCTCCGAAGAGGGCCCGGCACGGCACGGCGGTAACACCACTGGCTGCGGTGCTGAAGAGGCGGCAGGGGCCCGCGGAGCAGCGCTCGGCGGGGAAGCCCTAACCGTGATCCTCAAGTCACCCTGCCTACACGCCGACGGACCGTCACTCCGACCGGGGCCAGAGAAAACAGCCGCACGGGGCATAGGGGAGGGGACCCCCGCTCCCTGAGAACCAAGGAACGAAAGTCTCGACCTCAGCACCGCGATAGTCATGTTCTCACAATGAGAACATGAACCATCTACAAACGCTGCCTCAGCGTGCTGAACGCCCAAGCACGTGATACAGCGATTGTGCCCATCAGCAGGGACCAGGGAACGACCACATCCAGTAGCGCACAGACGAAATGCCATCTCCCCAGATGCAGGGTTCGTCTGTAAAGTCTGATAGAGGGGGAATCACAGCTCTTTTGTGAATGAGACACACAGGGAGTGTCACAAGAGTGTGGAAAACACACATACGGGCCATACCCGGCCAAATCGCAGACCAAACTCAGTTGGAATTACAGCAGAACGCTGTCTCACAGCCGATGTTGCCGCCCAGACCCGGAAGCTCGTGGACTCGCTGCAATGTCGTCGCGCCAAACACGGTAAGAGTGCTGTTTTCTTGTTTGAAGATCTTCTCAGCCGTAGGACACCAACGCTTGGCTCCGAAGCGAAAGACAGAGTGCGATTGCATCTCCTCCCCCTTTTATATGCCCCGGTTTGGGGAGGGGTGCGTTATGCAAATATCGCACGCCAATGTCCATTGACGTGCTGACGTACGTCGAACGTGACCGACTGAAAGGGAACAATAGTTCCTTTAAGAACTGATCACTAGAAGGTTCTTTGTGGAAACAAAAATGGTTCTTCAATGGCATTGCCATGAAAAAAAAAAAAACGTGTAGTTCTAGTGATGATTGAAATAAATTGAGAAACAGTCAAATAATTCTCATCAGTCTCAGCATTAAAAATAAAGCTTTGAGAGAACTGAAAAGTCAGCAGTACTAACCCTCGAGCTGTAGTCTGATGGGTTTGTGAAAGTGCCTGTCTTGATTCCATGATCTTGTTCCACAGAAATAAAGACCCGAATCTGACTCTGTTAGATTTTCAATAACTAGAGATGCAGTGTTGCTCCCACTATCTGATTTAACTGTGATACGAGGGTCTGGATCTTCTCCCCAAGCTAGGTTTCCGTAGTACGACCACACCATTATCTTTATTTGTCCAGAATCAGGATCCTGGCGATACCAGGCCATGTCATGTCTGCTGGTCACGCTGCACTTCAGACTGATGTTTCCGTTTAGCTGTAATCTTAACAGAGTCACATTATGTCCTGAAACATCTGGGGAAAAAATCATAAACTGATCATTTTAAAAGATTTAGATTAAAAATGATTAAGGATAAAAAGGTCAATGATGTGAAATTGTAAAGTTGAATAAATTTACCGCTAGAAGTGATCTGAAGAATCCTGTACAAAAAAACACAAAAGAACAAGATCTTCTCCATTGTCTTTCGTTCGTAACAGCTTTGATCAAACTGCAGGTTTAAATGCACTGCAGAGACACTAAACCACAAAGAGCTTCACTTCCTTTCTTCAGCAAAGCTTCTGTAGCTTCCACATGATTTGAAGGGCTTTGTTTTGACTCCATGGCAAAAAACAAATGTAATTTTTTACATTAAATATTTTAGTTCAGGCAAGAATAAAAAGAGTAAATTCTATACTAGTACTTAGGGGTGTGACGAGACAGGTATCTCACGAGACGAGACAAGATGGCGAAAGCACTGTAAAAGGTTTTGCCACAAACTCAACTGACTGACTTCTCTTCTGTATGATTTCAGTCTCTTCAGACCTTACTGTACATGATTTATGAGCTTCTACAACTTTTGACCTCCTGACTGAACTCCTTTCCACAAACTGATCATAGAAATAAAAACAGTATAAATAAAAATGGTAACACTTTACAATAAGGTCTCATTTATTAACATTAATGTATTAACCAACATCAACTAACAATGAGCAATATATTTGCTACAGTATTTATTAATCTTTGTTTATGTTAGTTAATAAAAATAGTCATTCATTGTTAGTTCATGATAGTTCACAGTTCATTAACTAATGTTTACAAATGAAACCTTATTGTTTGTGCTTAATAAGATTAAGAGAAAACTGTTATTCGTTTTCATGGTAACACTTTACATTAAGTGCAACCATAACCACACTCTCTCAATATTCAAAGTGCAAATAAGACCAAATTTTTCTTTGATACAGAGCTAAGAGATGGTTACACTACACTGCCCAGCCTAAAATAGCTTTCATACTGAGAGATATCTGTATTCATCAGGGAGCCGCTTTCAAATGCGAGGTATTGAAATCGCGTTTGAATGCGCGCTCGCGTTTACTTTCACTTTCGCGATCGCGCATAACTCTGTAAATATGGAGCGGCAACAACCGTTATCCAACTGAATGAAATGTTTTTTATTTAAATACAAAGCAAAACCATAGTGGAGGCGTAATGTAAACGTAGCGGTGGCATATTCTTTCCTAATCATCCTAACACTCTGTCATGGCAACATCACCAGACTATTTTTCACTCGTCACAGTTTAGTCTCGCGAGATCTCGTGACACTCGTCACACCCCTACTAGTACTCAATTTGGGGAAATTAATATTTTACATTACATTATGCAGTTTTACATTCTATTGTCTGTATATTTACATTTGTAACTTAATATATATCTTTCCATGCTTTAAAAGTTGAGCATCTTTTATTTTAGATGGTGTTAAAAGCCTAAAATTGCAGCTTTTCGAAACATTTTCCTCTCTTCTTAGTCCTTCTGAACGCCCTCCAGTGGTTCAAGTCTTACCTCTCAGTAGGTTCTTCAGGAGGGGTGAGGTTTCTAATTCACATCATCTCTCTACTGGGGTTCCTCAGGGCTCAGTGCTGGGACCGCTTCTCTTCTCCATCTACATCTCAACACTGGGATCTGTCATTCAGAATCATGGCCTCTGACACTCAACTTTACTTCTCAGTCCAACCAGATGATTTAATGGTGGTTCCTCACATCTCAGCCTCCCTGACAGACATTTCTGGCTGGATGAAAGGACCATCACCTTCAACTAAACCTCTCAAAGACAGAACTGCTGTGGTCTCTGCCAACCAAACACTTCATCACAACCTCTCCACAGGTTCGTCTGCCATAACTCCTTCCAGGAAAGCCAGGAACCTTGGAGTTGTGATTAATGATCAGTCAAACTTCACAGAGCACATTGATAGAACAGTCCGGTCCTGCAAATCTGCCTTATACAACATTACCAAGATCAGGCTCTTCCTATCAGAGAACACGACACAACTCTGTGTCCAAACTCTTCTTCTATATGCAGACTGGATTATTGTTCTCTTGCCCTTCTAGAGTCATCAAGATTATCATCCTCACCCCATATTTTTGAGGTTGTACTTACATCACCATAATGCAGTCAGTCAAAACAATTGATTGTGGTTTGCACGTCATTGACGTGAACCCATTTTCCCCTGAAAGCGTGGGAACAGCTCTAACATCATCTCTGTTAAAGTGAAAGTGAAAGTTTATATTAAATCATTAAACACAGAATCCCCAAAAACAAAACAAAATGGAAAACAGAGAATTTATGTAAAAATAAAATGGATTTCATAGAGCCCTAAATTAGAAGGTAGCTGCTCTGTGGAGTTTAATTGTGAACAAACAAGTTTACATTCATTCTCAAGGTCTAACAAATATCTGACTAAATTATTGATGTCGTGTGATATGGAAAAAACACTGTGATTGTGAAGAAAATACTGCAGTTACACCCACTGAGTTACTACTTATCAGCATGAATGCTATGAAAACCACACAAAACAGAAAAGAGCTTTGCGATTGACTGTACAAATAGCTTTGACGAGAAATTTGAGGTACATCTTTTCAGACTGTCAATATGTTGAATTTTGAGGTAAAATCATACCATATATATTGTATTGAAAACTTGTTTACACTTAAAAATATTGAGTACATTTTAAAGCAGTGAAATCAATAATATATAACATTAAAAAAAATTGGGGGGAAACATTTAAAAAACAGTATTTGAGTAATATTAACTTTTCGTTGAGTAATATTAGGTTTCATAGTATGAGAAATATTAACTTTTAATTTCCTCTAACCCTTTGTGAAATACTCGACACAACCACAGATAAACATGACACTGGCCTTTATTGTCAATGAGTAAGGCATATTTTAACATGTATACAATATTGCCTACATTTAAACTCATGTAACAAACATTTGAGAAGTAAAAATTATACATTTAAAAGTAATTCAAGTGTAATCAACCGCTCTGTTATCCCGTTTCTACCGTATCAGCACTGATTCTCGAGCGTTTCACTAGTAACTGAACATTTCTGCATAACCTGCCAATAAACACACAGTGCAGTTTTGAGAACATTTTATCATGCAAATTTATTTTCTTCATTATCTTTAGGAATAAACCTTTTATGCAAGGCATGAGGCATTTCAATCACGTGAAAAGACAGATGCGTCATTTGTTTAGGTGTCTCACATTGAGTCCAACCTTTAGTTTCCCTATATAATCCAGTCATGCAGCAGCTCTTTTGCCTCTCAGTCCGGCTGAGGGTCGTGTTTCAGTGGGAAAGTGCATATCCTCTATACTAAGACAGTGTTCTGATGTAGAACCTGGAAGCGCTGCACTGAGTCTACAACATAAACAGTGTATGAGAATGACAGGGAAGAGATGAAATTGTTGAATAAAGTCATTATTTTTGTTTTGTTTTTGCACAGAGGGTGAGTAATTAATGACAGAAATCTCATTTTTGGGTGAACTAACCCTTTAATAAATGTCATTTTGCTCCTCCAGTAAATGTACCATAATTTAAGAATGTTTGTACATACAAAATTGCTGACTATTGGGATAGAGTGTAAAATAAAGCGCACAAATGTGTCATTTAGCTGATTTTTGATCAGTCAGACCAGCACGTTTGGCTGCGGCCCATCCTTTCCGCCAGCCGTTATAGTGAATGATTCCTCCTGTGACGACTGTAGTCAGAAAAAACAGAAACACAGCAAGTCCAACACCACTGAATATCACCACACGCTCCGTCACCGTCACTCCATCTACAGAGACACAAAACATTCAGAAACTAATTAATAAAGAAACAGACAGATCAGACACTAATTCTGACGGTTTGAAACTGTGATAAAATGGCAGTAAAATACACATTCTGTAATAATGTGAGTATAGTTATGTTGCTCAGTAACTATGAACAGTTACACTCTTAAAATAAAGGTTTTTATTTCACTTTGATGGTTCAATGAAGAACCTTTAACATCCACAGAAATGTGTCCATTGGACAAAAGTTCTTTATAGTGGAAATAAGTTCTACATTATTAAAATTTGCATAACTTATAACTCGATTTCCACTCTCACCTGTGATCTCAACATCTTCTGGCGGTTCTGTGACAGAATGAACTGAGTCCTCTCTGCCTGTCAGCTTGTCTGAAAATATTTTAAATATATGATCATCAAACACAAAGAGTCTCAATATTATTATAGCAGCAAACTTCTCAACAACACACACGATTTGAGGAATAATTCATTTCTGGAGCACAAACACAAAATAAGATCCTTTAATATCCACAGAATCTTTCTATTGCACAAAAGGTTCTTTATAGTGGAAAATGGTTCTATAGATGATATAAATGTTCTTCACACTAAGAACTGGGGCCGTATTCACAAAACATCTTAAGGCTAAAAGTAGCTCCTAACTTGCCAATTTAGGAGAAACTCTTAAAAATAATGGGCGTGTCAGTCCTAATTTTAGGACTCCTAAATTTTTGCTCTAAGAGTATTTCACAAAGCATTTTAGCGCTAAAACTAGCTCCTAAATCTGTGAAACGTTAGGAGTAGTCAAGAGGACTCCTAAATCACTACCCCGCTAGAAATTTTACGTTCCCAAAACGTCCCCACTGGTGTTGAGTAACGTTCCCAGTATGTTCACAGACGGTCACGATGTGGAGTTCTTTTAAGGTTTGGGGGACGTTATTTGGTGGACCTTCAGGGAACATTCAAGACGTTCTCTGAACGTTTAGGGAACCACACTTTATTTGGAAATGTTCTCAGAACGTCCCCGCTGCCCTTTTCAAAAACTTGACTAATAAAAGTGGCTGTTCAAACAAAAACTATTTTCACTTAAAGCTCTATACAGGTATTTTCATAATTAATATTTTGAAACCTTTTCTTTAAAATGCAAATCTCTTGCATTAAGTCATTAGCTGACAAAAACACACACATGAGCTAAATGTAACTGCTCTATCACTGCATCAGTAACTACACAGTTACTGTCTTTAAATAAAGCAACATGCAGCAGAACATCAGTGTTTCTGGATCATCACTGACTGAAGCACAGGAGCTACCCTTCAGCACAATGGTGACACATAAAAACAGATAACACAAACAACATTAAACAATAACAGGGGCTGTATTCACAAAACATTTTATCTTACCACTAAGAGTTCTCCTAAATAGCAGTAAAAGTTCTTAGCTAAGAGTTTTCTCTTAAAACCTATTCACAAAGCTGCTGAGACCAACTTTTACTAAGGAATAGACTGAAGTCTTAAGCTAAGAGTAAGGGCGGGGTTGACCTCGTTGCTATGGACTATACACACAGTGATTGGCTGATGGGGGAGGAGTCAGTGATTTAATCATAGAAATATTGTAGAATGAGGTGTCATGTTTCCATATTAAAATAAAGGTTTAAAAATACAAATGTTGCCCTATTCAAATAAATGTTTTTTTAATAAAAATGTTCCCACAGTCAGACATATTTTTGCCATAAAGGTTTTAAAATGTAGGCTAAGTGTCACTAATTAAACTATCCAGTTAATTGTCCACCTCTTGGATGTCTTCATCTCAAGAGAATGCAGAATTCAACCGACAAATTATGTTTTATAAACAAAGTTTGGGAGAAACACATTCAAACGGTCTTTCTAATCAGCACGAGAAGAGGAATAAATACACAGATGAGATTATATATATATATATATATATATATATATATATATATATATATATATATATATATATATATATATATATATATATATATATATATATTTTTTTTTTTTTTTTACTCTATTCAATTATTTGTAAGTGTGAACCCATGTAAACCACTGCCACAGGTAATCAGACAATATTTATTTATTTATTTATTTGTTAAAGATTAATTTTTGGCATCTCATCATTGATTCAAATCTATAAATTAAATTTTTTTTTATTGCATTGCATTTTATTGCATTTATGAAGAAAATGTTCAGCACCTAAGGCTCTATCCTCTATTCCCTCAATGGTTTTCAGTGTCTTTGTGTGGATTAGGACTGATTGTGATTTGGTCTTAGTGACTTAGGAGTCCTCTTGACTACTCCTAACGTTTCACAGATTTAGGAGCTAGTTTTAGCTCTAAAATGCTTTGTGAAATACTCTTAGAGCAAAAATTTAGGACTCCTAAAATTAGGACTGACACGCCCATTATTTTAAGAGTTTCTCCTAAATCGGCAATTTAGGAGCTACTTTTAGCCTTAAGATGTTTTGTGAATACGGCCCCTGATCTCTCTAGATCTCTGCATCTTCACTTATTACAAACCAAATTTTACAGAACATTTGGGACATAAAACGTCCTCTTTTGGTTATGAAAGAGCTGCAGTTCAAGGTTCATTATATGATTTTAGGGGGACGTTCCAATTTGGTTTATTTTATGGTCACATAATAATGTTACAATGAGGATATTTAGGACATTAAACTGAACATTGCTACATGGTCATCTAATAACGTTCTTGATATGAGTTTAGGGGAACGTTCTATTTTGGTTATTTTGTGGTCGCGCAAGAACGTTACAAAGAGGACATTTGGGAAGTTAACAGAACTTAAAAACAGAACCTAAAATATCTTTTTTGTAGCTTGTTTTGTGATGTTCAGAGTTTATCTGAAAATTTTGTCACCATTGTTGAGGATCATATGCAGAATCTTGATGTCTGTGTGAATCTACATGATACTGTCTGAATAATTTCTGCATAAGGATAAAAACTTTCATAATTTCAAAGTAGGACAGGTTCTCCTGCATTATGTCTAGATGAATGATAACACAATATTCAAAGATTTGTGAATAAGACCACTGTATGACTTTATGTCATCATCAATAATCAAGCATCCAAACCAATTTGATCAGAGTTTAATTTTCTCACAATTTTTTATTGTACAAAATGCTTTAGAAAAACACAGTTACAACAATTGGAGAAAAACTAAAGTCAAATTGTCAAGGGTCAGGAGCCCAACTAAAACAAGCGCTTACCTCCATAACGGTGACATTTATAAATTTTGATAAAACATCTACACCTCATTAAGAAGATGTGTATGAAAGAAACAAAGAAACAAAAACTTTTATTAGTCAATTTAGCTCTAATTTTCAATTCATGTTTTTGAAAAGGGCAGCGGGGACGTTCTGAGAACATTTCTAAATAAAGTGTGGTTCCCTAAATGTTCAGAGAACGTCTTGAATGTTCCCTGAAGGTCCGCCAAATAACGTCCCCCAAACCTTTAAAGAACTCCACATCGTGACCGTCTCTGAACATAATGGGAACGTTACTCAACACCAGTGGGGACGTTCTGAGAATGTTCTGGGAACGTAAAATTTCTAGCGGGGTAACCTGTCACCTAGTAACGTTCCCAGAACATTCAGAGACGGTCACGATGTGGAGTTCTTTTAAGGTTTGGGGAAAGTTATTTGGTGGACCTTCAGGGAACATTCAGGACGTTCTGGGAATGTTGAGGGGACTATTACTATAGGACGTTCTGTTAACTTCCCAAATGTCCTCTTTGTAACATTCATGCATGACCATAAAATAACCAAAATGGAACGTTATTAAATGATCAACAGAGGACCGTGTGGGAACGTTCTGTTAATGTCCCAAATATTCTCTTTGTAACGTTCTTTTTTTGACCATAAAATAACCAAAATGGAACGTCCCCCTAAAGTCATATAAGGAACCTTGAACTGCAGCACTTTCATTACATTCATTATATATATATACTAGTTTAATTAGTGACACTTAGCCTATATTTTAAAACCTTTATGGCAACAATATGGCAACATTTTATTTTGAATAGGGCAACATTTGTATTTTTAAACCTTTATTTTAATATGGAAACATGACACCTCATTCTACAATATTTCTGTGATTAAATCACTGACTCCTCCACCATCAGCCAATCACTGTGTGTATACTCCATAGCAACGAGGTCAACCCCGCCCTTACTCTTAGCTTAAGACTTCAGTCTATTCCTTAGTAAAAGTTGGTCTCAGCAGCTTTGTGAATAGGTTTTAAGAGAAAACTCTTAGCTAAGAACTTTTACTGCTATTTAGGAGAACTCTTAGTAGTAAGATAAAATGTTTTGTGAATACGGCCCCAGAAAACCAGTTTAGGCATGTTTTTGAATATGTTAACATATTACATTTTCAATTTACTTCATCATTTCAAATAAGTCATAGGCCTATACATTACTTCTATTAGTAACATTAGTTCTATTAGCTACTCAAAGACACAATGAAATATTCAATTATATTTATTAATATGAATCCTGTAAACACTGACACACATGTGAAACAAACCCATAAACTGCTCACATGAGAGACTGTATACATGATTTTGGTTACTTTTATTAGGACACTACACAATATAGATGATTTCAGAGCTACATACACAGAATAAAAGTCATAAACCTTTAATTTCCAGGGTTCTTTAAAAGTTCTTGACTCTCAGATTCATGCTGCCCTCTGCTGGTCACATTAAGAAATCAATACAGTACATTGATAAAAACTATTGATTAACATGAAACAAAGAAACAAACCTATTACATAATACTGTCTATGGTTAATCTCTGCTCCGATTTGAAATATATAGTAAATGAAATGACATGAAATGACATGAAATATATAGTAAAATCCTTCAAACTGCTTAAAAGGCTACATGACAGGCAGAAAGAACATTCTACTGGATACACAGCAAAATTAGTTAAATTAACTCTGCTCGGATTAAAATTAACTCTAACTCTACATATGGTCCCTCTCTAAATAGTGTTAAAGCAACACTTAACCAGAGTTAATGTTAATTAAATAATTATGTAATGATTGAGCGGTAGTGATGAACACCTGTTGTTAACAAGCAGAATCACTGAAGAAAAGAGAAACACAAGAACTACGACTGACTTCAGCCACAGTCTTAGATGAAATCAACTGAAGATAAGAGACATTATATCTCTCAAAATCTCAGCAGAGGAGGATTATCTTTTCTTCAGTGATTCTGCTTGTTAACAGCAGGTGTTCATCACTAACGCTCATTCATCACTTAATCGCTTAATTATCTCAATAACGTTAACTCTGCTTCAGTGTTACTTTAACACTATTTAGAGAGGGACCGTATGTACTCTGAGCAGAGTTGATTTAACTCTGGAGATTTTGCTGTGTACCGTATAAAATACTTTTAGGCAAGACTAAGAAAAAGACAATGTATTTAAAATTGTTGAAAGCACAAAAAAGTAACGAAAACCCCCTTGCATTGAAATACGAAAAAGAGTGCAATGTGCCGAAAAAGTGTTTTAGAGCTGAGCAAAAGTTGCCATTCCATATTTCACTATAAAATGCAACATTGTTAAAAAGTCTATTTATTTCTCTGATAACTTTTTCTGGCATAGAAAACACAATTTTAAAAGTATGATGACAGTATGATGTCATCAGTTAATAACATTACAGTAACACAGTCACAGTATGATGATTAAATTTAGCTTCAAGTTTCCTCAAAGTTTGCATGAAACAGAAGTTGCACAGTCTTTTCTTTTATATCGTGACTTATATCTGAGTGAAATGCATCTGGAACAAGAACAAATGTAGGGCGGGGCTTGATTTTGTCTGTGGGGAATTGATTGGATGGTTTTGGTTTGCTATTGGTGGATCTCATGTGAGTGACAGGTTGCCCCGCCCTCATCATCATCAGAGAAGAGATGCTGCAAGAGGGAGGAGAAGATATTCTGATTCAAGATTATGAGGAACATGAATTTAAAAAAGCCTCAAAGCTGCTCAGAAAAGGTTACAGATGAAACGGAGAGCAGGTGTGTGTTGTTAATATCGCCATTATGTTTCCTGACCACATCTGCTCATGTGGTTAATACAGTGTCTGACTGTCTGTAGAACGAAATTTCATCAAAAACCTTAATTTCTTTTCGACTGAAGAAAGAAAGACATGAATATCTTGGATGACATGAGGGTGATTAAATTATAAGGAAATTTTAATTTGAAAGTGAACTAATCCTTTAAATCTCAGCCCGTGTTGTCTCCTGTGGTTACTATGGTAAATGAGCCCTGAGGAACAGATGTATTCTTCTCTCTGCCCGCCAGAGGTCGCTGTTTCACCTCTCGCGGTCACCGGGTCCCGCTGTTAAAGCGCTTAATCCGCGGGGGGCGTCCGGCTGTCCCGCACCTTCACGCGCCCGTGACACAGACGGACACTCGCGCTCAGCACAGAACAGTAACGGGCGCGCGCAGCTTCTGCATTCCCCGGTCTGTCTTATTTCCGCGGATCCGCCGAAGGTCTGCGTTGTTGTCGTTACCGACGCGCTTGGAAACAGCCGCGATAGTTACGGCGGCCCGTGCATGGATGCATCATGTCTTCGTTTGTGTGCCGGGTTCAGTTTTTAGACGACACCGATCCGTTCAACAGCACCAATTTCCCGGAACCGACCAGACCTCCTCTCTACACCTTCAGAGAAGATATTCCTCTCATCAATCAGATCGCAGGAGTGCACAGACTCCTCAAAGCTCCTCACAAGGTCAGACTGCCGCAGAAAGTTATCAGTTCACTAAAATATACTTTATTGATGTTTATTTACTCACAGTAGGCTACTAATATATGTTTTTAATAAAGTGTCTAATAAACTTATAGCCTATTCAAAATATTTTTTAGTGTTCTTTAATATGATTTGTTTCAGAATGTAAAGGGTCAGTTGAATGAGTTTGATTTGTGATGGTCATTTTAAAGCGCGACAGGTGCGGCTCTGAGCCGCTTTTAGAGCCGCTCATTCATTCACTCTGACAGACAGACTGTGTTTATGAGAAACTAGCCTGACATATGAGATATTATACACACAATATAAAAAATATAAAATATACGATTTATGTTTTGTATCATATTTGATGCATTATGGCTCATATTTAAAAAACAGCTTAATTTTATTCAGAGACTCAAAAATATGCAATCTGGTACAGCACATAACATGCATATAAATATCAATATCTTCCAATAATATGTCTTAGTAAGATGATATTTAAATGCTTAGTTCTATGATCAGATCTCTGTAGTTTTAAAACATAATGAGACGTGAACAAATAAACCTGAAGATCATAATTGATACTCATGATTTTTTATAATAAATGATGTCTGGAGAATCAAATAAACCTGAATTATTACTAACAATATCAAAGTTATTCTTATGATAAAAATTGGTGATGCACCGATATGAAAATGTAATAACCGATAATTCTTTATATTTGAAGGCCGATAACCGATATATTGGCCGATAAATCTAAATCCAAATTTTTATATAATTTTTGAGAGCCTGATTACAAAAACAAACGTCTCACCATTAAAAGCCATGTCCCAATAATGTTTTCATTATAATATTATGTAGCCGATATGACATTATTTTCCTTTTTGAAGTGATTTCAATCATATTTCAAGCAATTCAAAACCATCATGGTGGACAGTGTGCATCTGAAGGAAATAATCATTTATCGGCTTTAATATATATATCGGCCAAATTTTCTTATCAGGTCATTAACAATAACATTAAAAATGAACATATATCGGCCGATAACCAATAATTCTTTATATTTGAAAGCCGATAACCGATATATTGGCCATCTAAATCAAAATTTTTATATAATTTTTGAGAGCCTGATTATAAAAACAAAAGTCTCACCATTAAAAGCCATGTCCCAAACACACAATTATAATGTTCTCATTATAATTTTATGTACCTTACATGACAGACTTGTGCTGTATATTTTACCTAACTGTATTTTCATTTTTAAAGTGATTTCAATCATATTTCAAGCAATTCAAAACCATCATGGTGAACAGTGCACATCTGAAGTGTCTCAGCTGAAGGAAATAATCCATTATTTATTGGCTTTCATATATATCAGCCAAATTTTCTTTAATGATAACATTAAAAATGAACAAATATCGGCAGATACTGATAACCGATAATTCTTTATATTTGAAGGCCAATAACCGATATATTGGCCGATAAATCTAAATCCAGATTTTTTGATAATTTTTGGGAGCCTGATTACAAAAACAGAAGTCTTACCATTAAAAGCCATGTCCCAATCACACAATTATAATGTTCTCATTATAATATTATGTAGCCGATATGACATTATTTTCCTTTTTGAAGTGATTTCAATCATATTTCAAGCAATTTAAAACCATCATGATGGACAGTGCACATCTGAAGGAAATAATCCATTATTTATTAGCTTTAATATATCGGCCAAATTTTCTTATCAGTCCAATAACAGTAACATTAAAAATGAATAAATATCAGCCGATACTGATAACCGATAATTCTTTATATTTGAAGGCCGATAACCGATATATTGGCCGATAAATCTAAATCCAGATTTTTTGATAATTTTTGGGAGCCTGATTACAAAAACAGAAGTCTTACCATTAAAAGCCATGTCCCAAACACACAATTATAATGTTCTCATTATAATTTTATGTACCTTACATGACAGACTTGCGCTGTATATTTTACCTAACTGTATTTTCCTTTTTAAAGTGATTTCAATCATATTTCAAGCAATTCAAAACCATCTTGGTGAACAGTGCACATCTGAAGTGTCTCAGCTGAAGGAAATAATCCAGTATTTATTGGCTTAAATATATATCAGCCAAATTTTCTTTAATGATAACATTAAAAATGAACAAATATTGGCAGATACTGATAACCGATAATTCTTTATATTTGAAGGCTGATAACCGATATATTGGCCGATAAATCTAAATCCAGATTTTTAGATAATTTTTGGGAGCCTGATTACAAAAACATAAGTCTTACCATTAAAAGCCATGTCCCAAACACACAATTATAATGTTCTCATTATAATATTATCTAGCCGATATGACATTATTTTTCTTTTTGAAGTGATTTCAATCATATTTCAAGCAATTTAAAACCATCATGATGGACAGTGCACATCTGAAGGAAATAATCCATTATTTATTAGCTTTAATATATCGGCCAAATTTTCTTATCAGTCCAATAACAGTAACATTAAAAATGAATAAATATCAGCCGATACTGATAACCGATAATTCTTTATATTTGAAGGCCGATAACCGATATATTGGCCGATAAATCTAAATCCAGATTTTTAGATCATTTTTGGGAGCCTGATTACAAAAACATAAGTCTTACCATTAAAAGCCATGTCCCAATCACACAATTATAATGTTCTCATTATAATATTATGTAGCCGATATGACATTATTTTCCTTTTTGAAGTGATTTCAATCATATTTCCACTTTTACTGGATAAAACAGTCTAATCTATTAATCAGAGACAGAAGGACTGCAGGAGATTGTGTGCGACTGCAAAGATTTGATCATTTACAGTCCTTAGAAATTCATGTTTTATAGTGTTTGTGCACAAAACATTTTTCAGCACATCAAGATGTTGAGCGTTTGTGGATGTAAAGGGTTAAAGCCACAGATTATTAGGTCTTAAAGGACATTTAATGTCACACACAGAGATTATAGTGCACTTCATCATGTAGTGTGTCTGATCAGAATGAAAACACTCTATAATCACATGTTCTCTGAGGATCTTGCGTTCAGATGAGCTCAGTTACGTCTTTTATTTCACACTAAATGCACTACAATGTCAATGTGCCTTACAGTGTTTTCCAGGCCATATTTACATGGCTTTGCATGTTTGTCAGATCTCCTCTGTGCATCAGTGATGGTAACGCTGCTGGATGCAAAACACAGTCTTTTTATTCATAATGAGAAAGAACATGCAGAAACAAAAGACCAGCTTAAACAAATGTAAATAAAAGGCAATACAGCAAAACTGGGTCAGCAGCATATTAACATAATGTTATTGTTTATGAATATTATTATACATTCTGTTTCGGCTGTTGAAATCACACATTTTTATATTAAATTTGGCAATACTGGATTGTAAACACTGATTTAAATCATGTGTTTTTCTTCATTAGTTTGATAGATCTGTATATCTACTTCTGGTTTCTCTCTGTTTTCTTGTGACATTGTGTTTTTCTGAGTCAGTCTGTCATTGGAGGGAAAGTCATGGGCAGTAATTGGCGGTTTCGGTCGAATCTGTGAAATAAAATAGAGGTCAGGGCTGCTCCCAGATTGCCGCAGCGGATTCCCATCAAATTACTCATACTCACAAACACATGTGATGATGATGATGATGATGCTGATGATGTATCAAAATATTGTGAGGTCTTCCCTCAAAACTGTTCAACACTGCATCAACACTCTCAGTCAGTAAGAGTGTAGCGCTGTAATATTACATAAATATTACATAAATATTACATTTTTAAAGTAAAAAACAAATAATTAGGCCTAAATTTAAGATTTATGTATTTGCATATACAATTTCCATCCATTTGTGTCACGCAATTTTAACATAAACTAATAAACTTAATGTGATGCATATTTGTCTGCACTTAAAAATCAAAGAATAGTTTATCTTTATTTGCTATTTAATTGTATTTAAATAATCATATTTTCAAAATGCATTTATTCAAATTGCTTAGAATCAGCATAAATGTGTTTATTGTGAAAACAATGACATTTATTCAGTTGAAAAGTATGAACATGGTTAAAATGACTAGCTGTGAAACAATCAATATTCAATTAGTTGAAACAAATTGGATTCATTGATGATAAATATGACTAAATATGTTTCCATGGAGCCCAGTGAAGCTCATTTCTGTAATACGGAGAGCTGAACTCCAGTCCAAGATCTTCTGCATGGACTTCAGCGTCTGTCTCACATTCTGGGTTATAAATAGATGGGCTGAATCTCATCCACAGTGTAAGTGGTAGTTAGTGAAGTTCCAGCGACTGTCCGACTGTCCTTAGCGCAAAACACTTAACCCTAACGCCACGTGCTTCCCAACGGAAAGACAAATCACCACTGAGATCTCTGCAGTATAATATTTCCTGAGGGAAAGTCTTACATCTCAACAGTGTCTCAAAACGCTGCTCAGATTTGCAAAGATTCAAGTCTGCATTAAAAAAATCTGTTATTTCCGTAACATTTATATTTATATGTTAATAATAAGCATTATTATTTATATATTCATAATAACTAAATGTAATGGTTATATATAAATTTGACTTTACTGGGAAACATATTTAGCAATACTGAACAAACTTAATTAAACATAGGAAACTTCAAAAGATCCCATTTATGATGGAGGAAAAAAGAGCAGCTTCTTCCCCGATTGCAGCAACTTCCATTTTTATTACTGATATTTTGTGCCAGTTTCCCAGGAAGTGTCACAATTATGTTCTCTTGAACACATGGGATGGAAACACTGCAAATGTTTTATGTGATATTCCAGTTTTATCCAGTTTTTATCCAACAGTGATTTGGCTCTATGTCTATTAAACCTTTGACAAGTCTGATCACAGCGAACATTCAGATCTGTGTTCTGATCCAGAGAGAGCTGTTGTCATGTATAGGTATGAAACAGCTTCACAAACAGTCTTTTTAAACACACAGTATCATTATTTCTGCGTCATAATAATTCATATTAACACAGAAGTACTGAGATAAAAGTTTAGAGTTTTAATATAAACACTGCTGTCTATGGTAGCGATCAAAATGACCTTTTGAAAGTAACTTGCCACTTCAAATAAAGATTGTATCAATTACATAATTTTGTCATTGAATCATTCACTCAAAAGATTTGCTCAAAAACGATGATTCATCCAGTTATGAAACAAGTCAAGTCTTAATGAGTGAGTCATTGAATCATTCACTCAAGAGATTTGTTCAAAAACGATGATTCTTTCAGTTATGAAACAAGTCAAGTCTTAATGAGTGAGTCATTGAATCATTCACTCAAAAGATTTGTTCAAAAACAATGATTCTTTCAGTTATGAAACAAGTCAGGTCTTAATGAGTGAGTCATTGAATCATTCACTCAAAAGATTTGTTCAAAAACAATGATTCTTTCAGTTATGAAACAAGTCAGGTCTTAATGAGTGAGTCATTGAATCATTCACTCAAGAGATTAAAAAAATCTAATTGCAAACTGCAGCAATTAACATTTTGTCAGAACCTCTAGTAAATTACATGTTATTTTGTTTAGTTGTCTATTCAGAATCATGAGAGAATCTTGATCTCTGTTTTTAAACAAACAAAATCATGATTCTCAATTTATCCAGAATCATGCAGCTCTAGTCCACATTTAAGAGCTCAGATCAGTGTGTGTGTGTGTGTGTGTGTGTGTGTGTGCGTGTGTGTGTGTGTGTTGTTAGCAGGTGGAGTGTTTGTTTGTGTTGTTGTAGTGATCGGTTGATTAAACTTTGCATCTGACTCATCAGTGTGCTGTCAGTTCTAGATGTTTCCTCTGATCTATGGTTTTCTGTAGATCCTCTCAAAGCATCATTTGATCATTGATTTAATGGTGCATCACTACTACTATTGATTGTAAATAGAAACAGGCAGATCTCACTCAGCACTCTCTTCTTTCAGCAGGTGTAGTGTATGATTCATCCGTTTGTCCGTCCGTCAGCCAGTTGTACGACACATTCTTGGATGCGATGAGTTTGTTGACCCTAAATCACAGCTGAAGTCTTGAGCTGGAAAGCGAGTGTTTGATTAGGGTTTGGCTGAGTTCAGACTCGATGGAGACGCAGGTGTTACGACCTCGGAGAAGCCAAACCCAATGAACGTCAGCACTCCTGCTCTCTCAGCTTCAGATAAACCATAAACACGCTGTGCAAATGTTAGTTAAAATGTTCTGTGCCTTTACACATACTACATATGAGCTGATGATAATTAACATTATACATTGTACTGATTTTGAAAGTCAGAATTGCAAGATATAAAGTCAGAATTGCGAGTTATAAAGTCAGAATTGCAAGTTGTAAAGTCGGAATTGCGAGTTATAAAGTCGGAATTGCGAGTTATAAAGTCAGAATTGCAAGTTGTAAAGTCGGAATTGCGAGTTATAAAGTCAGAATTGCGAGTTATAAAGTCGGAATTGCAAGATATAAAGTCGGAATTGCGAGATATAAAGTCGGAATTGCGTGATATAAAGTCGGAATTGCGTGATATAAAGTCGGAATTGCGAGATATAAAGTCGGAATTGCAAGATATAAAGTCGGAATTGCGTGATATAAAGTCGGAATTGCGAGATATAAAGTCGGAATTGCAAGTTATAAAGTCGGAATTGCGAGATATAAAGTCGGAATTGCGAGTTATAAAGACAGAATTGCGTGATATAAAGTCAGAATTGCGAGATATAAAGTCAGAATTGCGAGTTGTAAAGTCGGAATTGCGAGTTATAAAGACAGAATTGCGTGATATAAAGTCAGAATTGCGAGATATAAAGTCAGAATTGCGAGTTGTAAAGTCGGAATTGCGAGTTATAAAGTTGGAATTGCGAGATATAAAGTCGGAATTGCAAGATATAAAGTCGGAATTGCGTGATATAAAGTCGGAATTGCGAGATATAAAGACAGAATTGCGTGATATAAAGTCAGAATTGCGAGATATAAAGTCAGAATTGCGAGTTGTAAAGTCGGAATTGCGAGTTATAAAGACAGAATTGCGTGATATAAAGTCAGAATTGCGAGATATAAAGTCAGAATTGCGAGTTGTAAAGTCGGAATTGCGAGTTATAAAGTCGGAATTGCGAGATATAAAGTCGGAATTGCAAGTTATAAAGTCGGAATTGCGAGTTATAAAGTCAGAATTGCGAGATATAAAGTCAGAATTGCGAGTTATAAAGTCAGAATTGCAAGTTGTAAAGTCGGAGTTGCGAGTTATAAAGTCAGAATTGCGAGTTATAAAGTCGGAATTGCAAAATATAAAGTCGGAATTGCGAGATATAAAGTCGGAATTACGAGTTATAAAGTCAGAATTGCGAGTTGTAAAGTCGGAATTGCGAGTTGTAAAGTCAGAATTGCGAGATATAAAGTCAGAATTGCGTGATATAAAGTCAGAATTGCGAGATATAAAGTCAGAATTGCGAGTTATAAAGTCAGAATTGCGAGATATAAAGTCAGAATTGCGAGTTATAAAGTCAGAATTGCGAGTTATAAAGTCGGAATTGCAAAATATAAAGTCGGAATTGCGAGATATAAAGTCGGAATTATGAGTTATAAAGTCGGAATTGCGAGTTGTAAAGTCGGAATTGCGAGTTGTAAAGTCAGAATTGCGTGATATAAAGTCAGAATTGCGAGATATAAAGTCAGAATTGCGAGTTATAAAGTCGGAATTGCGAGTTGTAAAGTCGGAATTGCGAGATATAAAGTCAGAATTGCGTGATATAAAGTCAGAATTGCGAGATATAAAGTCAGAATTGCGAGTTATAAAGTCAGAATTGCGAGTTGTAAAGTCGGAATTGCGAGTTATAAAGTCGGAATTGCGAGATATAAAGTCAGAATTGCGAGTTATAAAGTCAGAATTGCGAGTTATAAAGTCGGAATTGCGAGTTATAAAGTCAGAATTGCGAGTTATAAAGTCAGAATTGCAAGTTGTAAAGTCGGAATTGCGAGTTATAAAGTCAGAATTGCGAGTTATAAAGTTGGAATTGCGAGATATAAAGTCGGAATTACGAGTTATAAAGTCAGAATTGAGAGATATAAAGTCGGAATTGCGAGATATAAAGTCGGAATTACGAGTTATAAAGTCAGAATTGCGAGATATAAAGTCAGAATTGCGAGATATAAAGTCAGAATTGCGAGTTATAAAGTCAGAATTGCATGATAAAAAGTAGCAATTACCTTTTTAATTGTTTTATTTAGAGGCGGAAACAAGCTTCCGTATGACTATGATGCACATTTTAGAGCATTTTACCAAATGTCTCCAAATGGTTATAATATTTATAGTCATATTCACCAAGGTCATGGGATCGCATGTGCAAACATTTTTTTACTGACCCCAGACTTGTGAATGGTGTAAATAACATATAATGAAAATAGAAGTAAAGGTTTTGTGTGTCTATGCACATTATGATTTAATTTATATGCACACCTGTGTTTGACACGAGCAGCTGGTCTTCACACTCTTTGGTCATGCATACTAACATTTTAGCGTGTGAACCCTTCAGCACGTGTGTGTGATGTGTGTGTGCAGGTCGATGTCTGTTACAGCAGACGCTGGAAGCTGCAGGTCGAATCTGCCAAATTAGCCTGACGACCGACCGCCGTGTGATTGTTGATCAAAGCTACAAATCCATCGCCACGCGCCCTGAATGTAGTTCATACTGGCGTCTGTTTCCCAGGAGCGCAGTGAAGTTGAAGTGAAAGCACATGTGTGTGTGTGTGTGTGTGTGTGTGTGTGTGTGTGTGTGTGAGTGTGTGTGTGTGAATGTGGCGTGTGGCGCGTGTTCCTGTGCTTTATGACCGGCAGTAATTGCATTTACTGCTCTGTAACGTCTGAAACAGGGAAACGCTGCTCTAACATGACACGTCTCTTACAGTCATTTGTTTTATGGCTGATCCTCACAAAATTACTTTTATTTCAGCACTGTCAGTCGTTTGAAAGGGTGGTCAGTTACCCACAATCCCCTGCTGGTTACCTTTGATGTGTCTCTGTAACAGAGGCAATTGTTTCGCAAAAATGATGCACTGTTTCAAAGCGTTCATAACGCCACATGCTGGTCAAAACGGTGTAAATGCAGAAAAATCTCAACACAAACATGCATAAAAACACCTTTTATAAAACAACATCAAATGTTTTGTTGAAAATGTCTATTAAATGTTAATTCCGAAGTGTCTGTATAATATGTGTTATTTTATTAAATCTTGTTTTGTTTGTTTAATGGAGAGCTCGTTAATCAGACCAGTGAGAGACTTTTAACTACAACTCGTTACTTTTTATTATGGAAATGTGTCATTAAATGTCTATAAAACTGATCTGGGATCAGGTAAAAACCATACAGACACTGGTTCATGGGTTGAACGAGAACCACTGACATTTCGAAACAGTGACGTAACGAAACCTCGGTTACTGAAATCACATGACTTTGGCAGTTTGATACGAGCTCCTAATCACTGATTCGAAACAAATGATTCATAAAGGTTTTTCAAAAGTGCCCAACTTTAGCTGTAAATGCAACATTTCTCATTTCCATTTAGTTTCACTTGCTGTACTAAATTAACTACAAATTTGAGTGTCAGGCAAAAATTACCGATTTTTTTATTTCACTGAAATGAATGTACTATATTTTAGTTTGATAATGTTTTTTATTTAATATTTTGGATTTTCAGGGGATTTTATGATACTAAATTATATTTACGCTGTAGTTATAATCCATTTATTCCAACTTAAACTGTCATAAATCTTGAATGCTTGAGAGCACAGACTTAATTTTGATCTCCTTTCAAAGAAGACACTTGACAGATTATTGCTGGAGTGAAAAAAGTTTTAAAAAGTTAACTTAAAAAAGTTACAGAATTGCAAATGCAATTTGTGTTCCAAATTTGAGGTTGATATCTCAAAAAATGAGCTTTCAGTAAGATTTTGTTTGGCCGCAGTACCAAAAGTTTCCACTAGATGAAATTTGTCTCCCATTCATTTCCAATGCGCTCATTTTTTGATTATTTTTTCAGGACCATTTAACCTTTTCAAATCATGTCCATGATTTTTTTTATGTGTGTGTGTGTGTGTGTGTGTGTGTGTGTGTTCACATAGGAAGTGCCAAAACTTTGACCAAGTTTCATACCATTGCGATGAAGTAAAAAATGCTAAAAAAAAAAAGAAAGAAAACTTAAAATTTTTCAGTCAAAAATGAACGAAGAGCACCAGAGGGCTAAATAGACATTTAAAATAAAATAATAATAAAAATGACAAAAACACAAAAAAAAATACTAAAAACTTGAAAAATGAAAACACATAATATAAATTGAAAATATGAAAAAATCTAGTGCCACTGTTGGTAATGTGTGTGTGTGTGTGTGTGTGTGTGTGTGTGTGCAGCTCGATGACTGCGCTCTGCAGCTCTCACACACCGGTGTGTATCTGGATCTGGAGTCGACGCTGGACGAGCAGAGAGATGAACTGGAGGGATTTCAGCAGGACGACTGCGGAGGGTGAGCCACACGGAGTACATACTGCACTGTGTGTGTGTGTGTGTGTGTGTGTGTGTGTGTGTGTGTGTGTGTGTGATATGAGCAGATCTCCTCACTGCAGTGACAGCAGCTCTCACACAAATCACCTTAACAGATTTCCTGAGAGAGAGAGAGAGAGAGAGAGAGAGAGCGACTTGTATGCAGTATTCTAAGTGCACTCAGTGTGATTTATCGTCTCTCCGTGTGGAATAGCTGCTCTCCTCACTGCACCTGCGAAGATAGCAGAGAAATAATGTTACAGATCATGTGATATGAAAATGTGTTTTTTCAAAATGTTAGAGACTCAAAATAATTTAAAAGTCTTTTCTCCAAATTTTTCTTCCATACTGTGATGTACACGATTGGTCAACTGTGTGGAATAATTATGATTTTTTAATGTTTTGTAAAAAGCCTCTTCCGCTCACCAAGGTAGTATTTATTTGATCAAAAATACAGTAAAAATAGATAAATATTTTTACAATGTAAATCGGCTGTTTTCTATGTGAATATATAGTAAAGTGTAATTTATTCCTGTGATCAAAGCTGAATTTTCAGCATCATTACTCCAGTCTTCAGTGTCACATGATCCTTCAGAAATCATTCTAATATGATGATTTTTTATTTTATTTTTCAGAATTCTTTGATGAATAGAATGTTCAGCATTTATTTGAAATAGAATCTTTTGTAATGTCATTTTTTATTAATTTAATTCATCCTATTGACTTCTTTATTTTTTTGTCTTTTAAATGCTGAAAATTCAGCTTTGCATCGCAAAAATAAATTACATTTTACAATATATTTCAATAGAAAACATTTATTTTAAATTGTAATAATATTTCACTGTTTTTACTGTATTTTTGATCAGATAACATTAAAAAATGATAATATTCGAAACTGTTGATCAGTAGTGAACATCTGAGTGGAATTGATTATCGAAAAAGAAGAAATGTAGGGCGGGACTTGCTTCTGTCTGTCGAATGTTGATTGGATGTTGCTGTGATCAGTTTTCAGAAGGGAAACGGTGATTATTTCCCCATTTAAAGCTGGAGTTTATTGTGGGATCTCTGGAAGTTTCTGGAAGGTTTGTAAGCTGCGCTGCTCATTGCTTCTCTCCCTTGTGTCTTGTTTTTTGTCCTTCTCGTATCCGTGATTCTAGGAAAGGTGAGTTCATGGAAAGAATGAGGAGTCTGGGAAACCAACAGACTCAAATATCCTCGTATCTGTCGGAGGGTCAGTAAATACGGCCCCGGACGAGAGCTCAGATCTGACATAAACTGCAGTTTGACTTCAGGGAATGATGTGAAAGATTCACTCTTTTAGGTTTAAGCTTTTCACACAGACTCTGTGTAAATGGCCTCTGATTGGCTGATCTGCCGGTGTAGTTGATATGTAAATGCAGGTGCTCATGTATATTAATGAGCTCATAGTCCTGACGATGTTCTGGATGAACATCAGATCCCGTGTCGGCGGATTTGCGGGATGTCCTGTGATCCGTGAGCTATTTTCCATACGTCACTGAGTTAAATTCGTTTGAATGATTCAGATGTGGCGTGTGTGTGTGATGGTCTATATCAGTGTGTGACGCTCCTGTTGCCCCTCCATCTGTGGAACTCAACACACACATGATCTCTGTCACAG
Organism: Megalobrama amblycephala; assembly: GCF_018812025.1. Lineage (NCBI taxonomy): Eukaryota > Metazoa > Chordata > Actinopteri > Cypriniformes > Xenocyprididae > Megalobrama > Megalobrama amblycephala. The sequence continues at coordinate 43,060,795 of NC_063052.1, read as the reverse complement.
TTTCTTTCTTCTATTAGTAAATCATATAGTGAATGACTGATATATCAGCCGACGCCGTTTCATCTATAGGGTGAATTCATGTCAGAAAGTGACCCGATTTCTGCTTTGATACTCACAATTTGTCAGCCGAACCCCTGTGAGTTAAAATATCAGGGACTTCAAGTAAATATTTTAAATTTCAATAATGTCACATGAATGCAGCTAAACAAATAAAATACTTTTTTTGGTGTTTTTAGTAATTGTTTTATTTTTATTGGTTTTATTTCAAAATTATTTATTTGAATTGTACATTATTTATGATTTAATAGCCTATATTTTAAGTATTGTTTATTTTTATTGGTATTATTTTTTTTATAAAATAATTTATTTTAATTTAATAAAATGCATTTTTTGATTTAATATATTTTGATTTATTTTTTTTTTTTCATTTAAAATTATTACATTTTTTACAGTTGTATGATTAAATAATATTTAGTAAGTTTAATTGTTATTGTTTTTTATTATTAAATTATTTTTACATTTTTGTATTTTAATCAATTTTTAGGTTTTTAGTTTGATTTTTTTTTTTTTTTATTATTTTCATTTTACATTTGTATGAATTAATATGTTTAATTAATTGTTTAATTCAAATTATTTATTTTAATTTTAATTTAACATTTTTATGTTCTGGTTTCATTTGGATTGTTTTTACTCTAAAATGATTTATTTTAATTTGACATGATTGAATGAATTATTTTCAGTTCATCGACCCATAAACCCCAGTTAGGGAACCCCTGTTCTAGATTTTGGACATTGAGAATCTCCTGGCAGTCGATTAAAGCATCTCCACACAATAAGACGGTCTGTTTGTGTGTCGGTCAGTCTCTCAGTAACGGTGCTCATCGTTTGAGTTCTCCGCGTGTTCAGAGAGCCGCTGTCGCTCTGTTGTGTTTGTGTTTGGGGAACGGTCTGTCGCTCCTGCTGTGATTGACAGCAGACGAACAAGCTTCTGTTTGTTCTGTGTGTGTGTTCTGACGTCCGTCTGACAGCTGATTGACATGTGAATATCTCTGCTGTCAAACAGACCTTCTTCTCAGTGTGTGTGTGTGTGTGTGTGTGTGTTTTAGCCGGACTGTAGGATGTTGGCTAACTGGTTACTGTAAACAAATGGCTGACACCCAAAAAACTCCATGGTGATGAAGTGGCAGAGACGGCGAGCGGCTGAATGAGTTTATCCTCCGTCTCTCCTGTATTTATTATTGTTTGCATTGAGGGGTCAGAGGTCAGCGCCGGTGTCAGTCCGTACCTCCTGTGGTTCGTATCAAAAGAGAGAAGATGCATAAACGTTTATATTCAGGGACTGATAATCGTACACATGATGTGCATTTCAGTAGAGTTTTGTGTGCAAGATACTGAAGCAATCATGGGAAAGTGATCTCAAATAAGTCAAAGAGGCAATTATAATATTATTTCAAATAAATGCTGTTCTTTTGAACTTTCTGTTCATCAAAGAAACCTGAAAAATAAAATATATCCACAAAAATACTGTTTTCAACATTGATAATAATCATAAATGTCTCTCTCAGCATCAAATCATATTAGAATGATTTCTGAAGGATCATGTGACACTGAAGACTGGAGTAATGATGCTGAAAATTCAGCTTTGATCACAGGAATAAATCACAGTTTACTATATATTCACATAGAAATCAGATATTTTAAATTGGAATAATATTTCACTATTTTTACTGCATTTTTGATCAAATAAATGCAGCTTTGATGAGTAAAATCTTACCAAACTTTTGAACAGCATCTGGGTCATTGACAAATAAGGTTTTCAAACGTGTAAAAAAAAACATAATGGAGATATAATTAATTTTGAAGTTTTATTAAGTGTTAACAATGAGATTATGTGGTTTTTATAATCAATTAACACTGATTTTGTCATTTTTTACAAGATGGACAAAATTTGTCACTAAAAAAGTCATTCGGTTTAACCAAAATTTCGGTTACACCGAATGACGATATTTTCAAACAATGCTAACAGGCTGATATCTAGCAAAAGGACAATCAAATATTTTATATTTAGTACAAGTTTCTAAAATATTACAACATTTTCCATGTTTTATAGCGGTTGCACCGAATGACCTGATGTTTCGGGACATGCGTATGATCAAGTGAAAAGGGAGTTTGTTACTTTGCTTCATGACCATGTGGTCCTTTGCAGGTGTCAGAATGATGTCACATCCTGTCACATGATATTGATCACATGACTTGATCCAAAATGGTACCTTTATATTGGTTACTCCGAATGACATCAATGAAATTCATTTTTCCGGACATTCTTTCTCATAACAAAGCAACGACTTCTACACTTAATTTTAATGCCATTTTGCACTACGTTGATATATGATGTTATAAAATCATGCCAGAATAAATAATATATACATTTATTACATTTTAAGATATTTTAATCACAAATGAACGGTTGGATGGTTAAATGACCATTTTGACACTTCAAAATCTTTAAAATACCTTTATATGGAGCGAAATATAATTCAATAAAAGAGATCTAGTTGTACTTCCTCACATACTTTGGATGCCATATCTTTGTTTTATTATTATTATTGAGGCCTTTGGACAGAAAAATGACCGGTCACGTCATTGACTCTAATATATTTTTAATATTATTCTATCTTGGATTTCTTCTAACTTGTCAAAATGCATTTAATTCGATTTGTAACTAAACAAGTAAAGGATAAAAGAACATAATGGAGGAAAGTCTGAATGGAGGAATGAAATGAGGGCAGCAGAATCATGTTCTTATCGATGGCATGTTAATATTGAGCGCTGTTTCCCAGAAGAGCTTTAACACTGATAGCAGGAGAGCTGGAGTGTGTGTGTGTGTGTGTGTGTGTATTACTGGTCAGTCTATGACATCTCTGTTTTATTGCTATTAACTTCTGTAATAAACGTTATTGCTTCATTTTCTGTTTGTCTCTAGGAGGGGGAAGAAGCACAGTGTGGTTTTACGGACTCAGCTGAGCGTCCGTGTTCACGCGTGTATCGGTGAGTCTCAGAACAAACATGTGATCAAACACGAGTGACTGACCCCGAAAACGTATGAACCGCAGTGTACAAATGAAGCAGTAAATCAGGTTATTATGCTGAAATATTTTGTGCAAAAAAGTTTTTGTTGCCGTCAGACTCTGGTTTGAGTGAGTCACAGACGGATCTCCACGCCTGTAATCACCGTCTGTGTGTCTCTCCGTCATGCTTGTGTTGGTCTGTTGCACTGATAATGTGTCTATTCCTGGATTGCGGGTCAAGTGTCCCATTGGCTGTTGTCGTTAGAGATCAGGGGTGGGGCTTTCATCAGGTTCATTAAAATTCACACTTGACTTCCCAGAATGCCTTTGTATATAGTCGGCATTTCCTGTGTCAGCACAGCAGGACATTTGGTAGCTTGATGGTTTGTGTGTGTGTGTGTGTGTGTGTGTGTGTGTGTGTGTGTGTGTGTAAGGCTTTAAGTGGACAGATGATGAGTTTTAAGTCTCCAACCACCTGCTTCCGCCTCGAATCCCCCCAAACCCTTGGATTTACTGTGTGCTCTGTTGTTAAAATCACTGAAACACGGTCTTTATTGCTGTATTTTGTGTGCACATGCAGGACTTAAATCCGTTTTAAATTTTTCTGAACTCCATTTTAATGGTTTAATTAAATTTTAATAATAAAAAAATGTCTTATCAATTGAACTCATAAAACTTGAACAGCTTTAAGTATTTTTAAGAAATTCTGTGTGCTGTTTACTAGTGTTTTGAATTGCATGAAATGTTCCTCGGAGGATCAAATCCAGTGTGATTGTGGCTTTTATTTCTTAAGCGTCAGGAAGGAGCCGTTTTATTCCTCTAAGCTGTACTAATTTCATTGTCAGGAATGTCTTAATCCTCACCGGACCCGATGAGATCTGCTTCAGTGTGTGTGGATAAATCTCCGAATTAAACAGCGTAAGACTGCAGATTTACTGTGATCTGTGTCGAAATAGCAGATTTTGAGGCTGTGATTGTCTGGTTTCCATGGCAATGGCCTTAATGACATGTGGGACGGTAACTTATACCATGTCAGAATGACCGTGTTTACTGTATAAACCGGATTATATTAATGCCTTTCTGTTCTCCTCAGTTAAAGAATCACTGCGGAATCTGACTGGAGTTGGTTTAGAATTAATCAGTAATTGTGAATGTAGACTTTTACAATTTATTTTGTAGACATTTGTTGAATTAAATTCACAGGCTATCCTACATATATGGCAGTGTTTCCTGCAGGGAGTTGATGAAAAGATAATAATTCATTAAATCATAAAAAAATGTAAACAAAACTATCAAAATAAGTACTTATTAAATAAGATGAAATATTTTGTTTACCTGCATGGGTTTGGGTTTTAACTTTTGATTTTAATAACGTATTAATAAATGTTCAAATTAACTCAGATCAATAAATGCTATGGTTTTATATTATTAGTTAAATGTCCAGTTCAGTCATGAAACTCTGCAAGCAATCACATCATTACCGCATGGCACAAGCTGATTGGCTCTGCTGATCCTGCAGCCAGTGAGATTGCTTGCTCAACATTTAAATAGTCTGGTTCAGTGTTTGCTGTTATCTGTCCTGTATCGCACTGTTAGAGCTCCTCTGAAACCCTCCACCTCCCTCAGTTCCACCTGCCTGGATCTGCTACGGCATTTATGTATGTATATTTATGAAGCGGCAGCATATCTTAGATGCTCACAGCAGTGTGTCTGTGCAGAAGCATTAATCAATAGCAGTATTAAACAGCAGCAGCAAGAATCCTCATCAGCAGCAATAATCGTCATCAGCAGCAATAATCATCAACAGCAGCAGCAATAATCAGCAGTAATATAAGCAGCAATAATCAACAGCAGAAGCAGCAGCAGCAATAATTAGCAGCAGCAATAATCATCAACAGTAGCAGCAATAATCAGCTGTAATTTAAGCAGCATTAATCAACAGCAGCAGCAATAATCAGTAGCAGCAATAATCATCAACAGTAGCAGCAATAATCAGCTGTAATTTAAGCAGCATTAATCAACAACAGCAGCAATAATCAGTAGCAATAAGCAACAACAGCAACATTAATAATCATCATCAGCAATAATCAGCAGCAGCAGCAATAATCAACAACAGCAGCAGTAATAATCATCATCAGCAATAATCAGCAGCAGCAGCAATAATCAACAACAGCAGCAGCAATCAACAGTAGAAGGAATCATCATCAGCAGCAGCAATAATAAACTGCAGAAGCAGCAATAACCAGAGCAGCAATAATAATCAACAGCAGCAGCAATAATCATCAGCAGCAATAATAATCAACAGCAGCAGCAATAATAAACTGCAGCAGCAGCAATAATCAGAGCAGCGACAATAATCAACAGCAGCAGCAATAATAAACTGCAGCAGCAGCAATAATCAGAGCAGCGACAATAATCAACAGCAGCAGCAATAATCAGCAGCAGCAGCAATAACCAGAGCAGCAATAATAATCAACAGCAGCAGCAATAATCATCAGCAGCAATAATAATCAACAGCAGCAGCAATAATAAACTGCAGCAGCAGCAATAATCAGAGCAGCGACAATAATCAACAGCAGCAGCAATAATAACCAGAGCAGCAACAATAATCAACAGCAGCAGCAATAATCAGCAGCAAAATCAATAATCAGCAGGAGTAATAATCAACAGCAGCAATCATTAGCCATAGCAGCAGCAGCAGCAGCAGTAATCAACAGCAGCAGCAATAATCAACAGCAGCAGCAATAATAAACTGCAGAAGCAGCAATAACCAGAGCAGCAATAATAATCAACAGCAGCAGCAATAATCATCAGCAGCAATAATAATCAACAGCAGCAGCAATAATAAACTGCAGCAGCAGCAATAATCATCAGCAGCAATAATAATCAACAGCAGCAGCAATAATAATCAACAGCAGCAGCAATAATAAACTGCAGCAGCGACAATAATCAACAGCAGCAGCAATAATCAACAGCAGCAGCAATAATAACCAGAGCAGCAACAATAATCAACAGCAGCAGCAATAATCAGCAGCAAAATCAATAATCAGCAGGAGTAATAATCAACAGCAGCAATCATTAGCCATAGCAGCAGCAGCAGCAGCAGTAATCAACAGCAGCAGCAATAATCAACAGCAGCAGCAATAATCAGCAGCAGCAATAATTAGCCATAGCAGCAGCAGCAGCAATAATCAACAACAGCAGCAGCAATCAACAGTAGAAGGAATCATCATCAGCAGCAGCAATAATAAACTGCAGCAGCAGCAATAACCAGAGCAGCAACAATAATCAACAGCAGCAGCAATAATCATCAGCAGCAGCAATAACCAGAGCAGCAATAATCAGCTGCAAAACCAATAATCAGCAGCAGCAATCAGCAGCAAAACCAATAGTCAGCAGGAGCAATAAACAACAGCAGCCACAATTAGCTGTAGCAGCAGCAGCAGCAGTAATCAACAGCAGCAGCAAAACCAATAATCAGCAGCAGCAATAATTAGTCGCAGCAGCAGCAATAATCAACAGCAATCATTAGCAGTAGCAGCAGCAGCAACAATAATCATCAGCAGCAGCAATAACCAGAGCAGCAATAATCAGCAGCAAAACCAATAATCAGCAGCAGCAATAATTAGCCATAGCAGCAGCAGCAGTAATCAACAGCAGCAGCAATAATCAACAGCAGCAGCAATAATCAACAGCAGCAGCAATAATCAGCAGCAAAACCAATAATCAACAGCAGCAATAATTAGCCATAGCAGCAGCAGCAATAATCAACAGCAGCAGCAATAATCAGCAGCAAAACCAATAATCAACAGCAGCAATAATTAGCCATAGCAGCAGCAGCAATAATCAACAGCAGCAGCAATAATCAGCAGCAAAACCAATAATCAACAGCAGCAATAATTAGCCATAGCAGCAGCAGCAATAATCAACAGCAGCAGCAATAATCAGCAGCAAAACCAATAATCAACAGCAGCAATAATTAGCCATAGCAGCAGCAGCAATAATCAACAGCAGCAGCAGTAATCAACAGCAGCAGCAATAATCAGCAGCAAAACCAATAATCAGCAGGAGCAATAATCAACAGCGGCAGCAATAGTCAACAACAGCAGCAGCAATCACCAGTAGAAGAAATTATCATCAGCAGCAGCAATAATAAACTGCAGCAGCAGCAATAATCAGCAGCAAAACCAATAGTCAGCAGGAGCAATAAACAACAGCAGCAATAATTAGCCGTAGCAGCAGCAGCAGTAATCAACAGCAGCAGCAAAACCAATAATCAGCAGCAGCAATAATTAGTCGCAGCAGCAGCAATAATCAACAGCAATCATTAGCAGTAGCAGCAGCAGCAATAATCATCATCATCAGCAGCAGCAATAATCAACATCAGCAGCAGCAGCAATAATCAACATCAGCAGCAGCAGCAATAATCAGCAACAGCAATAATCATCAGCAGCAATAATTAGCAGCAGCAGCATAGTGAATCTAGTCCACCAAGACCAAATACATTAATATTGTCATATTCATCAACATGCTAAAACTATTTTGAGAGTTGTCATGATTGAACTAATGTTAACTAATCATAGTACATTATAAACTAGTATGATAAAGAATTAGGATGCAGCCATTGTCTGATCTCTGATTGGTCAGGAATGGACGTTGGTCACAGATGCCAAATGATTATTGGATGCAGAAATGAACATCAAAGCATTATGATGACGCTGAGTTTTGAGAGATGTCTAGTTGTGATTGATAGACTCCGTTGTGACAGCGATATTTGAGAGAAGTGTTTTCACAGGAGTTGATTATGTAACGTCTCTAATATGAGTTTCTTTACGTTAATGCCGTCACTGTTCATCCAATTAGAATCTGTTTTCTAACACCAGTTTCAGAGTTTTGAGTCTCTAGTTTTGAACTCAAGTGATTTATATGAATCTGTTTTCACACTGATTCATTCATTTGATAAAAAGATTCAGATAAAAAGAGAAAATAAAGCAGCCTTTATTTAAATTGCCATGCATCACAAGATTATTGAATAAATGTACTGTTTTTGTTGAATTTCTAGCCAAAATAACTCTATTGTGACGTGTGATGAGGCTCTGGCTGTAGTGTTCAGGGCTGTAATGAAATCAGGTGCTCTGATATCAGAGCTGATGTGGGTCTGTAAACCGATATAGTTTGAGGAGCGCTGGGTTAATTTTAGCAGGAGGTTGATGTTTTGGATGCCATGAGCCCAGAGAAACACAAGCGTCACTGTGATATCTTTAGAAAGCGTTGACAAGACAGAAACATGTGAAAGAGACACTGCAGGTCGAGAGAGAGGTCGAGAAAAGATAAAGTCTAATTACCCAGATTACACAAGACTCTTTCAGCGATTCATGTACAAAAGAGACTATGAAAACTAAAACGTTAAATTCAAGATAGATTTAGGATTCAAATATCAAACTAAATATTATTATTGTCTGTATTTATGTTTACACTACAAAAAATATCTAACAAAATGTACTGAGGTTTTTTCTTAAAACAATAAAGAACCAGCAAACGTCAGACGCTGAGTTCAATAATGTTCATGAAACAGCAGCAGTGTTTCATCATCGTTCAGATCTCAAGTTCATTGATGTGTGTGTGTGTGTGTGTGTGTGTGTGTGTGAGTGTGTAATTTAGTAAATCATTCTAAGTGATTGTTTTTTGAACATGTAAAATTACAGAACGTTCTCTGTGATGGGTAGGTTGAGGTTTCGGGGACAGAATATACAGTTTGTACAGTATAAAAATCATTATGTCTATGGAGAGTCCAAGTACAACATGAAAACCCAACATGTGCGTGTGTGTGTCGTGTTGTAAACAGAGGCTGATGGCTTTACAGTCTGTGAGCAGAAACACACTGATGTTAAACACATAACCTCAAACACACACACACACACACACACACCTGCCAGTGTGGCTGAAAAACACACGTAAATGCCAGTAAATCTACACAAACGCACACAAATGTCTGCCAGTATATATATTGTGTATTTATTTTTATATATGTGACCCTGGAGCACAAAACCAGTCATAAGTTGCACAGGTATATTTGTAGCAATAGCCAACAGTACATTGTATGGGTCAAAATTATCAATTTTTCTTTTATGCGTAAAATCATTAGTAAAGATCATGTTCCATGAAGATATCTTGTAAATATATCAAAAATGTATTTTTGTGAGTGGATATGCATTGCTAAGGACTTTATTTGAACAACTTTAAAGGCGATTTTCTCAATATTTTGATTTTTTTTGCGCCCTCAGATTCCAGATTTTCAAATAGTTGTATCTCAACCAATAATGTCGTATCCTAGCAAACCACACATCAACGGAAAGATTATTTATTCAACTTTCAGATGAGGTATAATTTAAAAACACTGACCCTTAAGACTGGTTTTGTGGTCCTGTGTCACAAATAATTTTAAATTTTGTAGTTTACACTACAATACAATTATTTTTATATTTTTACATTTGTTTTTATTTTTTATTTCGTATATTTATTTGTATTTTTATATATAATTTTATGGTAAATTTTGAATATATATATATATATATAATTTATATATATTTTATATATATATATAATATATATATAATTTTATTTTTTTTATTTATATTTATACATTTTTTATTTTTTGACATATTTACAGTTGTATTTAATATATTTAATACATTTATTTTTTATTTTTATGTATAGTTAGGGTTAGGGTTTCATATTAAATGTAGTTTACACTCTTTTTTATGAGCTGATTGTTTCACTCCACCCTTGTGTTTCTGTCTTTGTGTTAATCAGTTTATGACCCTCTTTGTGTTTAAATCGCCCAATTTTATCTGCAACTACAGAGGTGCGTTTCCTCTTACAGCATCAGGTTGTCATGGTTACGTGACGACCATCATCTCACAGTGGCTTTACATTATATAGTTTAGTTACTAAATGGAAGTGACACTTCCACAGGAACCACCTGATCGTTAGCATACAGTGTGTGTGTGTGTGTGTGTGTGTGTTGTTGTGTTTGTTCTCAGTTGGATAGAGCTGCCATTTACTGGGCATTGTGGGATATGATGACATCACTGCCGCAGCATTCTGGGCTTCAAGGTGTGAAGTCTGGGATCTTTAGTGGTTGATCTACAGCAGAACAGAGATGAGAATGAGTGTGTGTGTGTGTGTGTGTGGAGCTCTGTTATCTATACATGTTATTTTTACCGCTCCAGAGGCATGTGACGCCACATCATCAGCACATGAAGTGCCTTATGGGATGTTATAATATCAAGCCTATAAAGCCCACTGTATCATATGTGATACTTGAACTTCTAAGGCCTGTAAATGATCAGAACTTTGCTGATAAACGTGTTGCACACAATCTCGCATTATCTTTTGCATATGTATAAATCTCACATTTACAGATTCTGCACAGAATTCTGCAGATTTCCCCATCAAATCAGTGCAGATTCTTAGTGTATGTGTGTTTAAGTGACCCCTGACGCGTGAGGTCAGACTTTTACAAATCGCTGTCGCCACAGAAACAGTAGCATTCGGACATGGTGATGTCATTGTTGGAAACAGGAAGAAGTTTGCGCTATTAAAGCGGTGTGAAGCATGTCATGGACTGCATCGGTTTCAGACACACGAGCTGCAGATATAAATACTCTCTCGGCCGAGGGTCAGATATCAGTCTGATCAAACCAACAGCACTTCACTTTCCTGACTCAGAAACTGCTTTTATTAAACTATGCACTGTACATTTATTCATAATGCCTTATAATCCACATTATGATTTATGATTCTAATACCAGTAGCAAGTTAAGCTTGTAATGCATTGTAGAAAGTGAGTTTTGATTGTGTCATGTGATATATATTACACTAATAACGCAGTATGTTTGGCCTCTGTGGATTTATGCTTGTTTTTCTCTGGACACAACTGGAGAAAGTCGTGTAACATCTCATTCCCAGACACATTTAACTCGACCACAGACCTACAGCTGCTGCCGGACGCCGACGCCGCGTGTGCTGGATCACATTCAGCAGCTTATTTTGGGTGTTTTTGCTCTCAACTTATTATTTCCCTGTTTTGCTTTTGGCCCTTTGAGTTCATAAATGTTTGAGCTGCAGTTCACCATCTGTTTTCTTCATACTCTGGACTGCATTTCATCTTTTTTTAGAGTTCTTGTAGTATTACTTCCATATCATCCCAAAACATTTGTCAATTCTGAAGGAGGTCAGAGGGAAGATTTGAACTCTCTTAACATTTATTTAAAAACATTGTGTGTTGTGTTTGCCTGCACAAAACCTGCCCCAGAGATTCTAGAGCATTGTGGGTGGTTGCTAGGGTGTTGCTATGTGGATGTTAAAGGTTTCAAAGAGTTTTACTGCATTGTTGTTTGGTTAAAGTGTTGTGGGTGATTGCTAGGGTGTTGCTCTGTGGGTGGTAAAGGTTTCACAGTGTTTACTGCATTTCTATTTGGTTAGAGTGTTGTGGGTGGTTGCTAGGGTGTTGATATGTAGTTGTAAGGGTTTTCAGAGTGTTTTTTAATGCATTGCTATTTGGTTATTAGAGTGTTGTGGGTGGTTGCTAGGGTGTTGCTATGTAGTTGTAAGGCTTTTCAGAGTGGTTTTTAATGCATTGCTATTTGGTTAGAGTGTTGTGGGTGGTTGCTAGGGTGTTGCTACGTGGATATTAAAGGTTTCAGCGTGTTTTTCTGCATTGCTATTTAGAGTGTTGTGAGTGGTTGCTAGGGTGTTGCTATGTAGTTGTAAGGGTTTTTAGAGTGGTTTTTAATGCATTGCTATTTAGTTAGAGTGTTGTGGGTGGTTGCTAGGGTGTTGCTATGAGGTTGTAAGAGTTTTTAAAGTGTTTTTAATGCATTGATATTTAGTTAGAGTGTTGTGGGTGGTTGCTAGGGTGTTGCTATGTGGATGTTAAAGGTTTTAGTGTGTTTTTCTGCATTGCTATTTGGTTAGAGTGTTGTGGGTGGTTGCTAGGGTGTTGCTATGTGGATGTTAAAGGTTTTACCGTGTTTTCTGCATTGCTATTTGGTTAGAGTGTTGTGGGTGGTTGCTAGGGTGTTGCTATGTGGATGTTAAAGGTTTTAGTGTGTTTTTCTGCATTGCTATTTGGTTAGAGTGTTGTGGATGGTTGCTAGGGTGTTGCTATGTGGATGTTAAAGGTTTCAGCGTGTTTTTCTGCATTGCTATTTGGTTAGAGTGTTGTGGGTGATTGCTAGGGTGTTGCTACATAGTTGTAAGGGTTTTCAGAGTGGTTTTTAATGCATTTCTATTTGGTTAGAGTATTGTGGGTGGTTACTAGGGTGTTGCTATGTGGATGTTAAAGGTTTCAGCGTGTTTTTCTGCATTGCTATTTGGTTAGAGTGTTGTGGGTGATTGCTAGGGTGTTGCTATGTAGTTGTAAGGGTTTTCAGAGTGGTTTTTAATGCATTGCTATTTAGTTAGTGTTGTGGGTGGTTGATATGGTGTTACTATGTGGATGTTAAAGGTTTTAGCGTGTTTTCTGCATTGCTATTTGGGTAGAGTGTTATGAGTGATTGCTAGGGTGTTGCTATGTGGATGTTAAAGGTTTTAGTGTGTTTTTCTGCATTGCTATTTGGTTAGAGTGTTGTGGGTGGTTGCTAGGGTGTTGCTATCTAGTTGTAAGGGTTTTCAGAGTGGTTTTTAATGCATTTCTATTTGGTTAGAGTATTGTGGGTGGTTGCTAGGGTGTTGCTATGTGGATGTTAAAGGTTTCAGCGTGTTTTTCTGCATTGCTATTTGGTTAGAGTGTTGTGGGTAATTGCTAGGGTGTTGCAATGTAGTTGTAAGGGTTTTCAGAGTGGTTTTTAATGCATTGCTATTTAGTTAGAGTGCTGTGGGTGGTTGCTATGTAGTTGTAAGGGTTTTCAGAGTGGTTTTTAATGCATTGCTATTTAGTTAGAGTGTTGTGGGTGGTTGCTAGGGTGTTGCTATGTGGATGTTAAAGGTTTTACCGTGTTTTCTGCATTGCTATTTGGTTAGAGTGTTGTGGGTGGTTGCTAGGGTGTTGCTGTGTGGATGTTAAAGGTTTTAGTGTGTTTTTCTGCATTGCTATTTGGTTAGAGTGTTGTGGGTGGTTGCTAGGGTGTTGCTATGTGGATGTTAAAGGTTTCAGCGTGTTTTTCTGCATTGCTATTTGGTTAGAGTGTTGTGGATGGTTGCTAGAGTCTTGCTATGTGGATGTTAAAGGTTTCAGCGTGTTTTTCTGCATTGCTATTTGGTTAGAGTGTTGTGGGTGATTGCTAGGGTGTTGCTACATAGTTGTAAGGGTTTTCAGAGTGTTTTTTAATGCATTGCTATTTCGTTAGAGTGTTGTGGGTGGTTGCTAGGGTGTTGCTATGTGGATGTTAAAGGTTTCAGCGTGTTTTTCTGCATTGCTATTTGGTTAGAGTGTTGTGGGTGGTTGCTAGGGTGTTGCTATCTAGTTGTAAGGGTTTTCAGAGTGGTTTTTAATGCATTTCTATTTGGTTAGAGTATTGTGGGTGGTTGCTAGGGTGTTGCTATGTGGATGTTAAAGGTTTCAGCGTGTTTTTCTGCATTGCTATTTGGTTAGAGTGTTGTGGGTGGTTGCTAGGGTGTTGCTATCTAGTTGTAAGGGTTCTCAGAGTGGTTTTTAATGCATTTCTATTTGGTTAGAGTATTGTGGGTGGTTGCTAGGGTGTTGCTATGTGGATGTTAAAGGTTTCAGCGTGTTTTTCTGCATTGCTATTTGGTTAGAGTGTTGTGGGTGGTTGCTAGGGTGTTGCAATGTAGTTGTAAGGGTTTTCAGAGTGGTTTTTAATGCATTGCTATTTAGTTAGAGTGTTGTGGGTGGTTGCTAGGGTGTTGCTATGTAGTTGTAAGGGTTTTCAGAGTGGTTTTTAATGCATTGCTATTTAGTTAGAGTGTTGTGGGTGGTTGCTAGGGTGTTGCTATGTGGATGTTAAAGGTTTTACCGTGTTTTCTGCATTGCTATTTGGTTAGAGTGTTGTGGGTGGTTGCTAGGGTGTTGCTATGTGGATGTTAAAGGTTTTAGTGTGTTTTTCTGCATTGCTATTTGGTTAGAGTGTTGTGGGTGGTTGCTAGGGTGTTGCTATGTGGATGTTAAAGGTTTCAGCGTGTTTTTCTGCATTGCTATTTGGTTAGAGTGTTGTGGATGGTTGCTAGGGTGTTGCTATGTGGATGTTAAAGGTTTCAGCGTGTTTTTCTGCATTGCTATTTGGTTACAGTGTTGTGGGTGATTGCTAGGGTGTTGCTACATAGTTGTAAGGGTTTTCAGAGTGTTTTTTAATGCATTGCTATTTGGTTATTAGAGTGTTGTGGGTGGTTGCTAGGGTGTTGCTATGTGGATGTTAAAGGTTTCAGCGTGTTTTTCTGCATTGCTATTTGGTTAGAGTGTTGTGGGTGGTTGCTAGGGTGTTGCTATCTAGTTGTAAGGGTTTTCAGAGTGGTTTTTAATGCATTTCTATTTGGTTAGAGTATTGTGGGTGGTTGCTAGGGTGTTGCTATGTGGATGTTAAAGGTTTCAGCGTGTTTTTCTGCATTGCTATTTGGTTAGAGTGTTGTGGGTAATTGCTAGGGTGTTGCAATGTAGTTGTAAGGGTTTTCAGAGTGGTTTTTAATGCATTGCTATTTAGTTAGAGTGTTGTGGGTGGTTGCTAGGGTGTTGCTATGTAGTTGTAAGGGTTTTCAGAGTGGTTTTTAATGCATTGCTATTTAGTTAGAGTGTTGTGGGTGGTTGCTAGGGTGTTGCTATGTGGATGTTAAAGGTTTTACAGTGTTTTTCTGCATTGCTATTTGGTTAGAGTGTTGTGGGTGGTTGCTAGGGTGTTGCTATGTGGATGTTAAAGGTTTCAGCGTGTTTTTCTGCATTGCTATTTGGTTAGAGTGTTGTGGGTGGTTGATAGGGTCTTGCTATGTAGATGTAAGGGTTTTCAGAGTGGCTTTTAATGCATTGCTCTTTAGTTAGATTGTTGTGGGTGGTTGCTAGGGTGTCGCTATGTGGATGTTAAAGGTTTCAGAGTATTTTTACAGCATTGCTATTCCATTGCTAAGGTGTTATAGGTGCTATCTAGCTGTTTTGTTACTAGTCCAAGTATAAAGAGAGTTAAAATATTTCTCAGGTCACTCCTTCAGTGCTCATCTGTGGGATTTTTCACCTGATAACATTTTTTTCAATGCAAGACACGCAGTCATGTACAGTCTCAGCTCCTGCTCACTTGGACTCATAAACTGTACAAGTCTGTCCACTATTTTTAGACTGTTTGGTCTTTTCTCTGTTTGCAGCCTCTCGTCAGCGGCTCCTCTGGGTTCATTCTATAATTTCAGATTCTTTTTTTGTTCTGGAGCGTTTCATCGTGAGCACCGTGAGTAAGCAGAGCCCAGCAGAGCCAGTGAAAGTTCACAGCAATGTTTCAGGTCAGCCAGACTAAATGAGAGTCTGTCCTCTGCCTGTCAAACCACATGTGAGCCGCCCGCTGAGCCGTGACCTGCTTCAGACTTCTAACACCATAGTACAGTCATGATGATAACAGTATGAGACGCTCATGATATGCTTTCAATTCAGAGCACCCTAGCAACCACCCAAAAATACCCTAGAAACCCCCTAGCAGGCACTTCTGGAGCCACACAGCATTGATATACTGTGAACATGAGACTGTGCTGCTGGTCGTTAGTCGTGACCTCTGTGACCCTGTCTGACGGACAGCAGCTGCATACGAGGTCAGAGGTCACTAAACCTCAGCTTGCTGAAGACCTTCTGTAATAAGAGTTACAGTACTGGATGTATTGAACAGCGCCTTGAGTGTGATTTGATTTTAAAAATTAAAATAATAATTTATAATAATAACAATAATAATAATAATTTATTTAAATTTATAAAGCACTATAAGATTGCAATAAGCATTTATTAATTGAAATTACTTATTTTATTGTTATATTTTATTATTAATAAAGTTTTTAGGTTACTAGTTTTATTTTTATTATTACTTCAATTCAAAAAGCATTTTAAGATTTACAATGATAAGCACCTTATAAATTGAAATAGTTATTAATTATTATTATTCGTTTTTATTATTAATAAAATAAAAATGTAGAAGTTTTTCTTTTATTTTTATTATTCAATAATAGTTATTAATTTTATTTTTATTATTTTTTAATTTATAAAGTGCTTTAAGATTTGCAATGCAAAGTGTTTTATAAATTGAAATATTAATAATAATTTATTATAAAAACAACAATAATAACAATTTCTAATAATAAAAATAATAACTAAATTTATTATTTAGTATTTATTTTATTATTATTTTTTAATAATGTTTTTTTTTTCCAATTTATAAAGCATTTAAGATTTGCAATGATAAGCACTTTATAAATTGAAATTGTTTTATATTATAATTTTTATTATTATTATTAATATTAAAGGTTTTTATTATTAATACAATAAAAATTTAGACTTTATTGTATTATTTTTATTATTCAATAATAATAATAATTTTTTATTTTTATAATTTTTTCCAATTTATAAAGCACTTTAAAATTTGCAATGCAAAGTGTTTTATAAATTAAAACAAAAATAATTTATTAAAATAACAACAACAATAATCATTTGTAATAATAAAAATATAACTTTAACATTTTTATTTTATTATTTTTATTTTTCAATTTATAAAGCATGTAATATTTGCAATGATAAAAGGATATAAACTGAATTAATAATTATTATTGTTGTAAATCTGCTAAATGATTTCTTTTTTTTTTTCAGATTGTTAAAGTAAAGAAATGTTTTGAGTGTTTGTGTCTGAATGGACTGGTCTCTGTTTGTGTGTCCAGATTACTCTGCTGAGATTATTGACCGCGGGGGTCACACATAATCTGATTTGGATCTGGACAGAGACCTGCTGGATTACACACGTAGAAACACACAGGAAGGACAGCGAAACACACACGATCATGTAGTGAACACACACGTGGAGTATGAATGCAGCTGTCATGCGGCGGGGACAGTGACGGTCAGTCAGACGCAGCAGGGCTTTAATTACAGACGCTCTGTACAGAAGGAAAGCTGAGGTTTAATGGCTCTCTGCAGGAAGTGGGTCTGTTAGAGACAGGAAACAGTGTGAAACTACAGTTCAGCTGAAGCTGGTCAGTGTCAGGTCAGTCAGCCGTCCATCACAAACATTATAAAAGATCAGAAAAACACAAAGAGGAGGATTTATTGGTGATACAAGATAAAAAATGAACTGAAAAGAAATGCAGAAAAATAAATACATATACACTGTTAAAATATAATAATATATTATAATAAATAAAATATAATGTAAAAAATATAATATAAAATAATGTAATATAAAAATATATAATATAAAATGTAATAATATATAATATAATATAAATATAATATAAAATATTATATTTTATTTATTATATAAATAAATAAAATATAATGTCGTAGTACAGTATGACAGTGTATTATTTATATACTGTTATTTAATATATAATTATACTAATGCTATACTAAATATACTAATAAATATTAATCAGTACTAAATATATTGATACTAATGTAAAATTGATTTTGATAATATAATGTAAAAATATAATATAAAATAATGTAATATAAAAAATATATAATATAAAAAGTAATAATATATAATATAATATAAATATAATATAAAATATTATATTTTATTTATTATATAAATAAATAAAATATAATGTCGTAGTACAGTATGACAGCGTATTATTTATATACTGTTATTTAATATATAATTATACTAATGCTAAACTAAATATACTAATAAATATTAAGCAGTACTGAATATATTGATACTAATGTAAAATTGATTTTGATAATATAATGTAAAAAATATAATATAATATAAACTAATAATATAAAAATATACGGAAGAGGATTAGGGCCAAACAATAATAAAAAAATAAAACCATCTCGAGATTAAAGTTGTTAAATTTCGAGAAAAAACTCGTTCAATTTCGAGAAAAAAGTCGAAATAAAATGTTGAGAATGAAGTCATTAAATTACGAGAAAACATTTTATCTCGACTTTTTTCTTGAAATTTAACGAGTTTTTTCTCGTAATTTAATGAGTTTATTCTCAACATTTTATCTCGACTTTTTTCTCGAAATTTAACGTCATTTTTCTCATAATTTAACGAATTTGTTCTCGTAATTTAACGAATTTTTCTCGTAATTTAATGACTTTATTCTCAACATTTTATCTCGACCTTTTTCTCGAAATTTAACGAGTTTTTTCTCGCAATATAACGAGTTTATTCTCAACATTTTATTTCGACTTTTTTCTCGAAATTTAATGAGTTTTTTCTCGTAATATAACGAGTTTATTCTCAACATTTTATTTCAACTTTTTTCTCGAAATTTAACGATTTTTTTCTCATAATATAACGAGTTTATTCTCAACATTTTATTTCGACTTTTTTCTCGAAATTTAACGTCATTTTTCTCATAATTTAACGAATTTGTTCTCGTAATTTAACGAATTTTTCTCGTAATTTAATGACTTTATTCTCAACATTTTATCTCGACCTTTTTCTCGAAATTTTACGAGTTTTTTCTCGTAATATAACGAGTTTATTCTCAACATTTTATTTCGACTTTTTTCTCGAAATTTAACGAGTTTTTTCTCATAATATAGCGAGTTTATTCTCAACATTTTATTTCGACTTTTTTCTCGAAATTTAACGATTTTTTTCTCATAATATAACGAGTTTATTCTCAACATTTTATTTCGACTTTTTTCTCGAAATTTAACGAGTTTTTTCTCGTAATATAACGAGTTTATTCACAACATTTTATTTCGACTTTTTTCTCAAAATTTAATGAGTTTTTTCTCGTAATAATGAGTTTATTCTCAACATTTTATTTCGACTTTTTTCTCGAAATTTAACGATTTTTTTCTCATAATATAACGAGTTTATTCTCAACATTTTATTTCGACTTTTTTCTCGAAATTTAACGAGTTTTTTCTCGTAATATAACGAGTTTATTCTCAACATTTTATCTCGACCTTTTTCTCGAAATTTAATGAGTTTTTTCTCGTAATAATGACTTTATTCTCAACATTTTATTTCGACTTTTTTCTCGAAATTTAACGAGTTTTTTCTCGTAATATAACGAGTTTATTCTCAACATTTTATCTCGACCTTTTTCTCGAAATTTAATGAGTTTTTTCTCGTAATAATGACTTTATTCTCAACATTTTATTTCGACTTTTTTCTCAAAATTTAACGAGTTTTTTCTCGTAATATAATGAGTTTATTCACAACATTTTATTTCGACTTTTTTCTCAAAATTTAATGAGTTTTTTCTCATAATATAACGAGTTTATTCTCAACATTTTATTTCGACTTTTTTCTCGAAATTTAACGAGTTTTTTCTCATAATATAACGAGTTTATTCCCAACATTTTATTTCGACTTTTTTCTCGAAATTTTACAACTTTAATTTCGAGATGGTTTTATTTTTTTATTATTGCTTGGCCCTAATCCTCTTCCGTAAAAAAAATATACTCATAATTTAAAATAAAAATATACTAATAATATAATAAAATACACTATTACTATTTTTGAATTCACTTTTTTATTTTCAGTTTTCTTTTTAATTTTAGTTTGTGTTTTAGTAATTTTGTTATGTGCTTTGGTCATTTTTATTACTTTTTAAATATTTCTATTTAGCTTTTTATTTTAGTTTTAGTTATTTTAGTAATTCAACTTATTGATTCACTAAAACTTTATTTCAGCAACATTTCAAATTTTCGTTTATTTCGTAAAGTTTATATATATATATATATATATATATATATATATATATAT
Organism: Megalobrama amblycephala; assembly: GCF_018812025.1. Classification (NCBI taxonomy): domain Eukaryota; kingdom Metazoa; phylum Chordata; class Actinopteri; order Cypriniformes; family Xenocyprididae; genus Megalobrama; species Megalobrama amblycephala. The sequence goes on along the minus strand of NC_063052.1, from coordinate 43,040,856 downwards.
ATATATACTTATTTACTTATTTATTTTATTTTATTTTATTTATTTTAATTCACAATTTTAGTTTCAGTTAAAAAGAAACCTGTGCCTCCTTTTCCATTAATTATGTCAAACAATATCATGTGATTACAGTATGGAAATATTTGGCAGGTCGTTGTGTGTGTGTGTGTGTGTGTGTGTGTGTGTGTGTGTGTGTGTGTGTGTGTGTGTGTGTTTAAGCTGAACTATATTTGAGCTCGTATTGAACGTGTGTGTTATTGATGAAAGCAGCAGTGTGACGGACGGAAGTCAATCATCAGGTTAATAACGAGTGTATGAACTCATCATCATGTTCTCAGGATTAATGAGCAGATGTTGGCGATCGATCGGTGGATTGATCAGTGTTGGGCCTGTGGGAAGGTGATCAGGACACTGAACTCATCCAGATCCGACTCAACCCGTTTGTGACCTCAGACTCACTCAGTTTTCTTCTTCTCTCTCGGCTGCAGTTCTTTCTTCTCTTTTATAGATCATCTGAAGAGATTCACGGTCTGAAAACGTTTAGTTTTTCAGCACGAGTGACTTTAATTAGCGTCTGACTGATGTGCCGTCACTCCTCGTGTTTTCGTCCAGCGTTATTTTTCCGCAGCTCATCCCACATTAAGGCCGTGTGAATCAAAGATCAGAAGATCTGAATAATGATGGATGTTTATTCTGAGGGGTTTCGTTCTTCTGGCATCTTCATCAGAACATTCCAGCAGTTCCTGTTGTGTTTCCATGACATACAGACCCTGAAACTCTCTCTCTCCCTCCAGAGAAGCTGTATAACTCAAATGGCCGTGACCTGAGGAGGGCGCTGTTTTCCCTCAAGCAGATATTCCAGGTAAAAACACGTCTTTTTTAAATAAATCTACAGGTAAGAGCATTGACTGGCATGTGACTGTGTGTGTGTGTGTGTGTGTGTGTGCAGGACGATAAGGACCTGGTGCATGAGTTCGTGATGGCTGAAGGTCTCACGTGTTTGATCAAGGTCGGCGCTGAAGCGGATCAGAACTACCAGAACTACATCCTCAGAGGTTCGGCAGAGTGAAACTGTATTTTCAGAACAGAATCAGTCATTTATTTGCATACTCTAAACTTTTTTCTCTGAAATGATAATGTTACTTAATGTTCATATTCTGATCCTTATTGTTCAGCTGATACTTTTTGTGCTACTGTACCTTTAAGACTTCCTTATGCAAATGACTGGCTAACATCTTTGCATGCAAAATGAGTGATATTGTAAGTTTAAATGGCCTGAATGGGTTTAGATATAAAAAGATCTGTGTGTGTGTTTATAGAAAATCATAATTTATATCATCTTAATATCTTCAATGCATTATTGTTGAATTTAGCAGATATGAACACAAATAACAGATTTCTCGCTCATTTTAACTTCTGAGAGTCACAGAAATATGAAGTATTTGATGTTTTGTAGATGATAATTGTCTGTTATTGTATTTTCATCACTATATGGCGTTTTCTGACCACAGCTTTTGTGTTTGAGGAAGAACAGCGCCATCTTTTGGTTGCCATTTTTATTGTCAGAAAACAAGTTTGTTTACTCACTTTATACACTTTTTTTGTAATAAACTGTCTTTAATATTATTTGATAAATGTTTCTTGCTATAAATGGAATAAAAAAATAAAATAATAAAAAATAATTGCTAATAAATGGAATAAAACAGGTAATTGTGAGTTTATATCTTACAACTCTAAGAATAAAAGGCCAGAATTATCAGATATAAACTTGCAATTCTGACTTTTTTCTGACAATTTACATTTTTTATCTCTTTTGTATCTCTTATATCACTTTCAGTTATAAACTGCTAGTGATGAAGTCCAAATTTTGATCAGAATTGTGAGATATAAAGTTGCAATTACCATTTTTATTTTTTATTTTACAGTGGAAACAAGCTTACATAAATTATTTTTAATAATATATAAATAATAATTATTAATAAATAAATAAATTATTAATAAACATAAATTATTTTATTTTATTTTATTTTATTTTATTTTATTTTACATCCAGGGGAAGTTTCAGTACTTTAAAGACTCTAATTATTTAAATATAAGCTGTTGTTTTTTTGTTTTGTTTGTTTGTTTGTTTGTTTGTTTGTTTGTTTTTACCAAAGATTAAATTAAATGTACGTGAGTTTTAAAAATCCTTCTCCAGTAGTTACAAATGACTGTGATTGGTCCGTCCAAAGCAGTGCTGAGAAAGGTAACATGTATCACATGACGGCGTCTTCAACAGACATTAAAATACAAACAAACATTGAAGAGTGTCTGAAAAATCTGTTATATCTGACCAATCAGAGACTGTCCATGCTGCTGAGCCCCACCCACTAATTACCATCTCTCTCTCTCTCTAGCGCTCGGTCAGATCATGCTGTATGTGGACGGGATGAATGGGGTCATAGGTCACCCCGAGACCATCGAGTGGCTCTACCTGCTCATCGGCTCAAAGGTAACCTGCTCTTCTGCTGTAGATCAGTGATGATGATGATGATGATGATGATGATGATCAGAACGAGAGTGTTTGTCGGTTCAGTTTCGTCTGGTGGTGAAGACGTGTCTGAAGCTGCTGCTGGTGTTTGTGGAGTATTCAGAGTCCAACGCTGCGCTGCTCATCCAGGCCATCAGCGCGGTGGACACTCAGAGAGGTGTGTGAGAGAGGTCACATGGTACCACACGGTCTCTGCACATGACCTGAGCGAAATATAAGAGCAAACTACACAGGAGTACTGTATCCCACAATGCAATGCAAATAATATCAGTAGGAACCATTGAAAACATGTCTAATGAAAATAAGGCCCCGTCCACACGAACATGGGTATTTTCAAAACTGCAGCTTTTTCTCTGCGGTTTATCCGTTCGTCCACACGCAAACTCATTATCCGGTCACTGAAACCAAACCTTTTTGATAACGTCATGTAGGCAGTGAAACCGGAGATTTTGTTTTGTGACGTTGGACCCACAACCGGTAATAACCTTTTTTCCAGGCTTCTGATTGGCCAACATGGCTTTACGGTTAATGTTATATCACCACCTGTTGGTTTGCTCTTGACAGCGCTTCAGTGCGTTTTCATGTGGACACATTTTTTTTTTAAATTAATTATAAAAATACCCGTGTACGTGTGGACTAGGCTTAAGTCAACATTATTTTAATTAAGCATTTTCTCCTCAAATTCACTGTAATTCTGAAATTCTCATTACTGGAATTATTTTTCGGATTTATTTTTGCATTTTGTAATTATTTTAAAATATTATTAACAATGATTAACTTATTTTTCATTTAAATTAGCCACACCAAATACTACCATGATGTATGAATTCTTTAAATAATAAATGAACAATTAATAAATAATTAAAATTAAAAGTTAATTACGAATGGTTTATAATTGATTTATAATTATAAAGTAATACTTATTTATAAATAATAATTAAGAATTATTAATCATTTTAAAGCCATGCAAAATACTACCATAATTATGGAAGAGGATTAGGGCCAAGCTATAATAAAAAAATAAAACTATCTCGAGATTAAAGTTGTTAAATTTCGAGAAAAAACTCGTAAAATTTCGAGAAAAAAGTCGAGATAAAATGTTGAGAATAAAGTCATTAAATGACAAGAAAAAAGTCGTTAAATTACGAGAACAAACTCGTTAAATTTTGAGAAAAAAGTTGAAATAAAATGTTGAGAATAAAGTCATTAAATTACGAGAATAAACTCATTAAATTATGAGAAAAAAGTCGTTAAATTACGAGAATAAATTAGTTAAATTACGAGAACAAACTCGTTAAATTTTGAGAAAAAAGTCTAAATAAAATGTTGAGAATAAAGTCATTAAATTACGAGAATAAAGTCATTAAATTACGAGAAAAAAGTCGTTAAATTACAAGAACAAATTCGTTAAATTACGAGAATAAATTTGTTAAATTACGAGAACAAACTCGTTAAATTTTGAGAAAAAAGTCTAAATAAAATGTTGAGAATAAAGTCATTAAATTACGAGAATAAACTCATTAAATTACAAGAAAAAAGTCGTTAAATTACAAGAATAAATTCGTTAAATTGCTAGAATAAATTCGTTAAATTACGAGAACAAACTCGTTAAATTTTGAGAAAAAAGTCGAGATAAAATGTTGAGAATAAAGTCATTAAATTACGAGAATAAACTCATTAAATTACGAGAAAAAGTTGTTAAATTACAAGAACAAATTCGTTAAATTACGAGAATAAATTCGTTAAATTACGAGAACAAACTTTTTAAATTTTGAGAAAAAAGTCGAGATAAAATGTTGAGAATAAACTCATTAAATTACGAGAATAAACTCATTAAATTACGAGAAAAAAGTTGTTAAATTACAAGAACAAATTCATTAAATTACGAGAACAAACTCGTTAAATTTTGAGAAAAAAGTCGAGATAAAATTTTGAAAATAAACTCATTAAATTACGAGAATAAACTCATTAAATTACGAGAAAAAAAGATGTTAAATTACAAGAACAAATTCGTTAAATTACGAGAATAAATTCGTTAAATTACGAGAACAAACTCGAAAAAATTCGTTAATTTAATGACTTTATTCTCAACATTTTATCTCGACTTTTTTCTTGAAATTTAACGAGTTTATTCTCAACATTTTATTTCGACTTTTTTCTTGAAATTTAACGAGTTTAAATCATCTTAATTATTATTTATAAATAAGTATTACTTTATAATTATAAATCAATTATAAACCATTCGTAATTAACTTTTAATTTTAATGATTTATTAATTGTTCATTTATTATTTAAAGAATTCATGCATCATGGTAGTATTTGGTGTGGCTAATTTAAATGAAAAATAAGTTAATCATTGTTAATAATATTTTAAAATAATTACAAAATGCAATAAATAAATAATTGTCATTTTAATAATAATAATTATTATCATTATCTTTTTTTGTGTTATAGTAATGAAGATTTTTAATTGTTTTGGAAAAATGTCACAATGCAATAATTCCTTATCCAAAATATAATTTCTTATTTATGTCTTTGATTTTGGGGTGAATTATAGTTATTGCATGTTCTTGATACGGTTAATCTTACAGTTTCTGCTTCATTTCTCACTGATGACAGCTGCACTACACCAGGTTGTGAGTTTTGAATGATTTTGCTAAATTATGAGGTGTGTGTGTGTGTGTGTGTGTGTGTGTGTGTGTGTGTGTGATGGTCAGGCTGTAAGCAGTGGTCAAACGCGATGGAGATTTTAGCGGAGAAGGACGGTGTGGACACAGAGCTGCTGGTGTATGTGATGACCCTCATCAACAAGGTAAATAAACCACATGAAACACTTTAATTTTGTGGCTTAAAATGAAAATTTGCTTCTGGTTTTCTAAAAAATTGTGGCAATATTTGCATTTTTGTGATGATTCTGCAGTGAAATTATTATTTATGCATCATTCATGGAATTTAGTTGGATGTTTGTCTAACGTTTCAGAGCGTTCAGAAATAACGTTGTTGTGTGTGTCAGACGCTGGCGGCGCTGCCCGATCAGGACTCCTTCTATGACATGGTGGATGTTCTGGAGGAGCAGGGCATGGAGAACGTGTCCCAGCGCTATCTGGGCCGCAAGGGAACCGACCTGGACCTGCTGGAGCAGCTCAACATCTATGAGGTCTGACAGCATAGTTATTAATTACTGTGATAATTACAGTTATTATACGGATTGACACGGTCCTCTGACTGACCCGCAGGCGACTCTTCGTCACGAGGACGGTGATGAGGATGGTCTGCCTCCGTCCTGCGCTCGGCGGGACAGACGGCGCTCCAGCGTCGGCCCAGGAGAGAGGCGGGGCTTGGAGAGACGCCGCAGTCGCAGGCATTCATTGGGCAGGTCAGGCCACGCCTCCCCGCTCAGCCCCGCCTCCCCACACCGCTCAAAGTTTAACGGACAGGAGATCAACGAGAGGTGAGAGACACTTCAAGACTTCAAAATTATGCAAATTATACAAAATTATGATAATTATACAAGATAAAAATTCTACAGTTGAAGATTTTACATTTCAATTAAAAAAGTTAGAATTTAGATGTTTAGGCATGATTATTTGATTTGATTTGAAAAATGAAAAACCGAAAACACATAATAATTTACACTACAGTCATTTTGGACAATACGTAATGGGTTTCATAGATCCCTACATGAGTGAGTGTTAATGTGAAAAAGTGTTTCGGATCAGTGATTTATGACGTTTCTTGTCAGTGAGGATGTTCCCTAAGAAGGGAGCTGCCTGTGTAGACAGTGGTGCAGTTCACTAGGGTTTAGAAAGTCACATGATTTCAGAGTGTGACGGGATATTCTCAATATTTCCTGATGTTTTTGCTCCAGAGCTCATGTGACTCATGAATATCTCCCCGTGATGTAAGTCTGTGTGAGTCCATCAGACGCCCCTAACAACAGCTGTTGCACAGAACATCCTGTGGGAAAATAGGGGGGATTTCAGGTTGATTGGGACACTTTTTCCTAGTCGTTTCAATGGCAGAATGTGTCCCAATCAGTCAACCTTATTTTATTCATATATTAGTTACATTAAATGTTTTATATGTATATTAGTATTATGCTTTATATACATTAGAAAAGCAGTCGATTTATTATTTAGAGACTGAAAATGTTTTGATTTTGCACTGAGCACTTTTGCTATTTTAATGGTTTCGGACCATTTTCAAAGCATACATATCAGAGTAATATGGGATAAATATTATATTCACATATATATTATTATTATTTATTATATTTTTATTTTATTTATTATCAGTATTTTATTACCAGTATTTTTATAGTATTTCATACTATATTGTTATTTTATATATTGTCAGTATTATTATATTATATTATCAGTATTATATGTTTATTATTAAAGAAAAATGGGAATTTATTATATTATATTATATTATATTACATTATATTATATTATATTATATTATATTATATTATATTATATTATATTATATTTTATTTATTACCAGTATTTTTATAGTATTTTATACTATATTGTTATTTTATATATTCTCAGTATTATTATATTATATTGTATTATGTTATATTATATTATATTATATTATATTATATTTGCATATATATTATTATTTATTATATTTTTATTTTATTTATTACCAGTATTTTTATAGTATTTTATACTATATTGTTATTTGATATATTCTCAGTATTATTATATTATATTATATTATATTATATTATATTATATTATATTATATTATATTATATTATATTATATTTGCATATATATTATTATTTATTATATTTTTATTTTATTTATTACCAGTATTTTTATAGTATTTTATACTATATTGTTATTTTATATATTCTCAGTATTATTATATTATATTATATTATATTATATTATATTATATTATATTATATTATATTATATTATATTATATTATATTATATTATATTTGCATATATATTATTATTTATTATATTTTTATTTTATTTATTACCAGTATTTTTATAGTATTTTATACTATATTGTTATTTTATATATTCTCAGTATTATTATATTATATTATATTATATTATATTATATTATATTATATTATATTATACTATATTATATTATATTATATTATATTATATTTATTTGCATATATATTATTAATTATTATATTTTTTTAATTTATGATCAGTATTTTATTACCAGTATGTTTACAGTTTTTTATACTATATTGTTATTTTATATATTCTCAGTATTATTATATTATATTATATTATATTATATTATATTATATTATATTATATTATATTATATTTGCATATATTATATTTGCATATATATTATTATTTATTATATTTTTATTTTATTTATTATCAGTATTTTATTACCAGTATTTTTATATATTTTTAAAGTTAGATGAGGGATTTTTGAACCTACGCACCAGAGTAAAATGGGAGTCTATAAATAAAGAAATTATATTAATAAATGATCTATATACTCATTACTGCAGGTTGTTTGTGGTGTTATTCGGGGCGTCTGTGGTTCAGTCTCTGAACTCTGCTGTGGTTATTATCACTAACAACACAAACTGATCACCTGTGTTCTTCACTGGACATGTGACTCATTCAGGTCACCTCAGATCAGTCTTATTTTAGTATCATTCATGGTTTTTATTAACATTTTATTTGTATTTATTATTAGCAGACGCTCTCAGACTCATTTCACGTGTGTGTTGCTCATGCTCAGCACTTTGAGCTGCTGTCGTAACCAGCCGAGTCACATGCTTTCATACTGAAGCGGCCTGCGATGATGATGATGATGATGATGTCACACACATGCACAGATGCGTTCTCCGTCTCATCGTTTCTTTCCCTCTGTTTTGTTGTGCATGATTGCTCTTTCTCTCTGTGTGTCCGGCTGCAGAGAGGAGGATGAGGAGGAAACTCCCGTCACAGAGTCGGGTGATGATGATGATGATGATGATGAGGGGGAAATTAACCCTTCTAATCACAGTATCATCAGGTATTTTAGTGCAGAGAGGGAGGTTTCCACGTGTGTTCGTTCTACAGTCAGATTTCACACCGCACAGCTTTACCTGTGAATCTTGTAATGTCCTTCACCTCTGACCTCGAGTCCTGAACCCCTTAAACTCGACCTCTGTGTCACACGGTCTCTATCACACACCGCTGGATACTAACCGATGAATACCGCTGACAAGGGAAACTCGTCCTCCACCATTAAACCCTCCTTCAGGATCCTAAACGACTCTTTAGCCTACTAAGTGCCTAATTATAAATCCTATATTTCCTGCTGATATGTGTCATTTTAATGATTTATGTCTTTTATATATCAGGTCAATTTCAGTTTCTCTATCCTTGTGTTTCAAGACCAAATATATTATATTATATTATATTATATTATATTATATTATATTATATTATTGTTTTATTTATTGCATTATTTATATATAATATTATGTATTATTTAAATAAATATATATATATTATTGTTTATTATATTATTATTTTATATACAATTAGTATTATCAGTATAATGTATTATTTACATAAATATAAATATAATATATATATAATATAATAATTATCAGTATTATATTATCATTAAATTAATAATTTACATATTATTATTTTATATATTGTCAGTAATATGTATTATTTACATACATTTATTTACATATACTATTATTATAATATTTTATAAAGTAATATATTATCAATATTATGTATTATTTACAAAAATACATACTACTGTTTATTAATTACTTTTTTATATATTATCAGTATTATGAATAATTTGCATACATTACATACATTTATTTACATAGTATTATTTTTATATTTTATAATTTCATATATTATCAATATTTTGTATTATTTACATAAATATATTTTATCATTATTTAATATATTATATTTTGTATATAATAAGTATTATGTATTATTTTCTTAAATATATATTATTTTTATTATTTATATTATAATTTTATATATTATCAGTATTATGTATTATATTACTATTTTATATATTATTTTATTTTATATATACTATTTTATTAGTATTATGAATAATTTACATACATTTATTTACCTATATATTATATTTCTTATATATTATCAGTATTACGAATAATTTACGTACATTTGTTTACATATATATTATTATATAATCAGTATTATTTACCTGATTAACCAACAGGATAACAAAAAACGCTTTTTATTAACGTGTTTGTGGTGGGGTTGGATGTGTTTTAACACTGTTTCCCGGAGCGAATATTACCAGTATAAACACTAGTCACTGTATTTTACCCATGCTGCCCGTCTTCAGCGCCGCCGACAGTAAATCAGAGCAGTGTGACAAACACACACCCGAGGAAGAGGAGGAGAGGAAGGCCACGCCCCCTCCTGACTCCGCCCAGCCGTCTCTCCTGGCCAGTCTGCTCGCACACCGCAAATCGTCCGTCAGCGTACCGGCATCCAATGAGATCAGCCCTCCGCTGCGAGGCTCCGCCCATCTGCCGTACCTGCCGCACTCGCCGTTCTTCCTCTTCTCCTACGATGTAGAGGAGGAGAAACCAGCAGAGAAGAACAGCAGGTAGAAGGCTTCAGCCACGTGTCCCATGATGCAACGGTCTATAACTACATCACCTCCTCCTGCACCTGCTCACGCGTGTCTCTGAACCCGAGTTCTGACACTTCTCACAGATTCACCAAACTCTTCCTCCTCTGCCTGATACTGTCACTTCACTGCGAAAACATGATGTTTGTGTTTCCAGTGCAAACATCTGAACATCCTGAAATCAACATTCAGTTACTGGAGAAGATATTAAGTCTTTTTTACTGAAAAATGCATCAAAATGAAGCGAGTTTGTGCTTAAAACAAGAACAAATATCTGCCAGTGGAGTCAGAAAAGCTTCAGTCTATTTTTCTGACCTCGCTCACAGATATTTGTTCTTGAGGATGTTTAGATGTTTGTGCTGGAAATCAAGAAACACTGAGGAAGAACATCATTTTTGTTGCAGTGTTCTTCTGTTTCACTTGTGAATGTGCAGTGAAACGGGTTGTGAATATCGTCCCAGCAAACAAAAACATGTTCTGAGAACGTTTTGCAAATGTTCTCATTAAGTTAAAAAAACGTTATTTCTGAATGTTCTCTGAACGTCCAGTTTTTTAAATGTTTAAAATGTTTTTTTGGTTAAGGAAACATTCCATTTCATCATTCTTCAAACATTATAGGAACGTTTCTTTTGAATGTTGTCTGAACGTTCTGAAACAATCAGTAACATTTAAAGGCACACTACGTAAGATTTTTGGATTCAAATATCCAAAAGCCACTAGAACAGTTTTATATTTTGTTGACTTGTGTACTTACATGATCCCAAATGTTTCCGAGAATGTTTAAATCCAGAAAAATAAGCAATTTTAACCAGGACTCGGAGCGTGTCTTGTTTTTAGGGCCCTATGAAATCAGTTTAATTTTTCCTAAATTCCGTTTTATTTTTTCCAAAATTCATTTTTTTCGGTTTTAATTTTTCTGGATTCTTCTTTTCTTTTCTTTTTTTTCAGTTTTTTTTTTTCTTTTTTTTACTCCATTTTAATGGTTAAATTAAATTTTAGTAATCAAAAAGCATGTCTAATCAATGGAAATAATGAAACTTATCTAATTTACCAACAATTTATTAAAACTTTAACAAAAAATTACATTTTTTAGGACCCAATGTTATATGTTTTATTCTTTCTGTTTCTGGATTCCATTTTAATGGTTTAATTACATTTTAATAATCAAAAAGCATTTCTAATGAATTGAATTCTTAAAAACAACAACATTTATTAATAAAAAAAAGTATTTTATGGATTTTTTTTTCTTCAGAAATTTTGTTCCGTATTTTCATTTTTCCGACAATCGAATAAACACATACCATTTAATTTAATGTACTGACCTGCTTTTTATTCATTCATCAAAAAATTGAAAAATTCCGTGACATTCCATGTTATACACTAAATTCCGTTTTGATGACTGGATTCTGTGATTCCGTCTACGTTTTCTGCATCGCAGAAATCATAGGACCCTACGTTTTCTTGATTTACTGCGAGTACCGTGAGTCCCGCCCCGAATCTTTTCAGAATAGGCGACCTCTAGTAGCGAAAATCTACATAGTGTGCCTTAAAAAACGTTAAATGAACGTCCAACAAAATGTTCCATCAATAATGTTTTTCAGAACATTTTTAAAGACCAGATAACTTTGAACAAACATTCTATTAAAGGTGCTCTATGTATGTATTTGACTGTACTAAAGCATAAAATACCATAGTATGTTTTTAGATATGTATTAAACATGCTCAGTTCACATACTAGTTTCTCTGAAAAGTATTGCTACATCCAGTTATTTTACTTTGAAATGTGCGTTCCGTGTCGGAATTTCTGTTTTTGTTTCAAGGCCGCACGTTGTCAATTTACCCAACAGTATTTGTCCACCCCGGGTTGCCAGTTGGTGGAAAACACATGCAGCGAATTGCAGCCGTGGAAGCCAGCAAACAAACTGGGTCAGAGGTCGCAGATTCTACCCGACCTAAAAAGCCTCAGCATCCATCTAAAAATCTCTATGAATGGGAGCATATTAAAACACAATATCAACTCATCATAAATCAATAAATCAATGAATTATCTTACAGTGTGTAAGTCTCCTCGCCTTCCAATATCAATTGAGCTCGCTCCTGTTGCGTGTCCTCAAACTGGCAACCCGCGTGAGCGTCGAGTCTGAGGAGGAGGGGCAGGGGGGAAACAGTATTTTGAATTAGGCCTGCAGTACCCATTTCAACCACTAGCTGTCATTCTTACATAGAGCACCTTTAATGTTACTGGAAGAACATTTGATCTAGATCTTTGACAGAACGTTCCCTGTTCGCTGTGGAATCATGTTGATGTTGACGCTTCAGGTGAACGGTGTCACATCAGTCGTGAAGCAGCTGAAGTCTGACAGCGATTTGCACAGCGTTTATGACCTTAAATGACTTTATCTGTCTGTGTCTCTCAGGTCATTTTCTGCTGTGAGTTCTCCATCTACACCAAACAAACAACAGAACGAACGGTGAGATCACACAAACACACTGTAGCTTCAATTATTGAAATATTATCTTAAAATCTCAAGTACATATTTTGAAATGAAATAAACAAGTGACAATGCTGAATAATAATACTCGTGTGTGTGTGTGTCAGGCCTGCTCTCGGCGGCCTCATCTCCTCCTCGTACCGGCAGCATCAGGAGTCTCTGGCCGCGGAGAGAGAGAGACGGCGTGTGGAGCGAGAGGAGCGACTGCAGAGGATCGAGAGAGAGGAGCGCAATCGACAGAGGTTCAGCTCAACACCCTCTCTCCTCACTTATACGTGCAAATGACCTGTTCTTCACTGTGTGTGTGTGTGTGTGTTTGCAGTCGGGACTATGTGTCGAACATGGAGGAGGCCAGACACGCTCGAGAGGAGAGGTGAGTTTATTCACTGAATATATTTAGGGGCCAAGCACTGAAGGTCTTCTTCCACTTAAGTCCACGTAAGAACCGCTTGTGGGAAAGTTATGAAATTTGGCACACGGATAGAGGACAGTCTGAAATGTCTCTATAGCAAATTTGGAGTCTCTAACTCAATCCCTCTAGCGCCACCAGCTGTCCAAAATTGCACTCACGTTTATGCTAATGACTTTTGAACCATAAGGCCCACACAGCAGGAGACTCCTAGGCGGATCCGCATTCAAGTCACCAAACCCGCGTGACTGTCACATTCTTTTTGGCGCCGCCCAGAGGATCAGGTCCGCCTCCGGGCGGCGCCGTAAATTCTACTGTCAATCAGTGGATCCTGAGTGGACCCATGTCGGATCCGCCGACACGCACGTGCCTTTACTGTAACCGTTGTATCAATTTGCGTAAGGTTTTAAGCGCGGATGAGGAGCGGATGCAGTGCGGAGCCACGGCGGGTCCGCGATCCGCCTTCGTTGCGGATCCGTCACTGCGAGCAAGTGGACGCCGATACAGGTCCGTTCGCGGATATGTCCGGAAGCCGCGATACCTCCGTGGCCGATCCGCCGCGGAGTTCTTTTGCTGTGTGGGGGGCTAGAAACAAAATTCTTGTTTCGAATTTTTTCCTCTGATTCCTTGACTCAAGACGATTCAATTGCACCCTATGGACGTCATTTTCTGTCATGAAAATTTCCGCCATTTTGGATTTTCCGAAAAACCTACTTTTTATAACTCCTCTTAGGCTGTTGCTCCGATTTTCACAAAGATTGAACGAGATCATCTTCAGACCATGCTGGCAAAAAGTCAAGTTTATTCGTAAAAGTGTTCTTGAATAACGCGCAAACAAATTTTACGTAGCATTTGCGAAAATAGATGCAAAGCTGTATCTCCGTAGCGCTTTATCGTATTCAGACCAAACTTGGTACATGTCATCACAAGCATGACCTGAGGCTACATGCTGCGTTTTGGCGCAGCGCCTCCTACTGGTCTGGAGATACGAAAAATGCCTATTTTTGCTTATAACTTCTGAACGCTTTGCCCTAAAATCATAAAAGTGGTGAGATTCGGGGAGGCATGCTGAGTCCAATGATATACAATTTTCCCATATCGGCCATTTTGGGCATCGGCCATTTTGAATTTTGTAGTAAAAACTATATTATATGAATGCATTAGCATATCATTACGAAACTTGTTATGGGTCATCGGCACGATGCCCTAAAGGAGCCTTAGAAGTTTCAAGCCAGTGCCACCTAGTGGTAAAATCAGATATTCACACAAATATTCCTGAATCCTTGCCGAGCAAACATGCTAGGTTTTGCCTTATGTTTTGTGCAACGTTGTGATTTAGCGTTTAAAGAACTTTCACGAATATCTTCGAAACCGATCAAGACGAAACCACCGTAGCAAAATCAGAAACATAGGTCGTTAACTATGCGCTAATGGCCAAATTTCAAAATATTGATAATAAGTGGCAAAAAAATGCAATAAAAGTCACGCATGGGTCATTTTTATGTTTTCATAAATATAAATGTTAGATATTAGATATTTTCACCAAAATCGACACACACATGTATGGGCTCACTCTGAGGACACATAAAAAATCGGTGGGATTGTGTCACTTGGTGGCGCTATAACTGAACAAAACATGAAATTGCCAATAACTACAATACAATATTATGATATAAATTGCTTTATTTTACAAATGCAGTGGTGTATCATTACGAAACTCTGTATGTGCCAAAAGTTTCAAGATAGCGCAACCTTGTGGTCAAAAGTTATAATGAATTTTTTTTTTTTAATGCTAATAGTTTTTGATTAATTTAATCATATTTTCATGAGACTGGTCTTAATAGATTCCTTGGGTCACATTGAGAACATAGATACCAGTGTTGCCACAGTTGGCCAATCTTTCTCTCCACCATTTAGATTTTCTTTGAAAACATACTTTTTCCAACTAGACTGTTTGTCTGATTTTCACCAAATTCAAGTCAGATCATCTTCAGACTGTGCCTTCGTTGTGCTTGGCCCCTTAATAGCTCCCTTAACTTATATTATTTTAGTATAATATTATTGTATTTTAAAATTATATATATGTGTGAGTGTGTGTGTGTGTGAGAGAGAGTGTGTGTGTGTGGTGACTGATGTCACATCTTGAACAGGTTTAGACTGATTTCCCTCCTCAGCCTTTTTTTAACCCACTTCTCCTCAAATCCAAACACATTTTTCCTCCTCCTCTCGCTTCCAAACACTCCCCTCCTGTTTGACCGAACACACGCAGCATGAGAATGTGTCCGAAGCTGCGACTGAGAGCATTAGCAGAGAGGAGAGGAGAGTCCGGAGTTTGCCGTGTTTCCTCAGTGTTTTCTCTGACGGATGTGTGTGTGTCTCAGGTTTAAGACGGCGGAGCGACTGGCCGCGGAGGAGTTCGAGCGAGAGCGACTGCGTTCAGCACCTCGAGGTCTCAGCCTCACTCTGAGCCCGACGGACACCTGTCAATCATCCCGCAGCGACACGCCCTCCCCTGTGACATCACAGGATGAGCAGGACACACCGGTCACGTCGTACCCGCCCTCTGAACCAGGTAAATCCACCTGACGGACACTAACTCAATCAATGAATGTCAGTGAAATGTTGTACAGATATTAAATCTTGCATGCTTCAAGCTAGATTAATTTATAATTTTAGAGCAAAAAATGTGCAGTGAATATCAATAAATACACAAATGGGTAACCGCTGACCCGTCCGTCTTGATTTAATCACTGGAAGAGAGTTTGGATTCACGTCAAGCATTAGAAGCAGGTAAATGTTTTCAGGATGTTTTCTGTCATCCAGAATCGTGGCAGAAGCTGCTGATGTGTTTCACAGTAACATGAATTTTGCACATGTGCAACACCAAATGATTTAAACATGTGCCACGCGTGACGGTTCATTCTTCTACAGTGTTTCGCTGTGAGAAACAGTCACTTTGGAGTTATTCTGTGTTGCTTTGAGTTTATATCACATTTTTATTTCAAGTAACAGTGGAAGAACGAATTATATTTTTTGTTGCACATTAACTTTTTAGTGGTGAAAGACTCATAAATATATATATATATTTATACACACACACACAGACATGTGTAATAAGGTGGCGGGTGGTGTCTGCGAGTTCGCGTGAGAGAACATGTTTGGAAAAAGCAAAGCGAAAACAACTGTTCTGAAGTCAGTGTGTCTTTGTTTAACTGGTTTAAAAGGAGTCAGTCATGAGCGCTGATATGTAACCTCTCTATCACCTCACACACACACACACACACTCACTCTGAAACACACAGTGTGTTAATTCTCAGAGGAGGTGTGTGTGTGTGTTGACACAAACAGGTGTGTTTCCTGTTCATATCCGTGACGGAGAGGCCCTTACAGCCACACAGAAACACTATATACACCACACTTACCGATCAAAAGTGTGGAATAATTATGATTTTTAAATGTTTTTAAAGTCTCTTCTGCTCCTAAAGCTGCATTTATTTGATCAAAAATACAGAAAAAATCTGAAATATTATTCCAGTGTAAATCAGCTGTTTTCTATGTGAATATGTAGTAAAGTGTAATTTATTTCTGTGATCAAAGCTGAATTTTCAGCATCATTACTCCAGTCTTCAGTGTCACATGATCCTTCAGATATCATTCTGATATTATGATTTGCTGCTTTTGAGCACTGTTTTTACTGTATTTTTGATCAAATAAATGCAGACTTGGTGAGCAGAAGAGACTTTAAAAGAAAAAAAAAAAGAAATCTTAATTATTCCGAACACTAGTGTACAGTATATACTGCAGCAGTAGTGTGTTATTCCGAACGATTTTAAGTCTCTATTACCTTCTCCACAGACACTAATGATCTAGAACCGGATGTGGAGGCGAGTCTAGAACCGGAGGAGAAGCTTACAGAACCCAGAGAAGAACCGGAAGAGGAAGTGGAGGAGATTAGTGCCGAACAGGAAGTGGGCGGGGCCGAGGAGCAGGTTGCAGAGGAAGAGGAAGAGGAGGGGTCTGAACGGGAAGCGCCGGACGGAGAGGCGGAGGACAGCGGGATCTTGAGTGATAAAGAACGACAGAACGAAGAAGTAAACGAGAAGGATAACTGCTCTGCCTCCAGCATATCTTCAGCCAGCAGCACACTAGAAAGGGAAGATCGACTCAGTGCAGGTGCAGAGACAGGTGAGACTGTTATACATTACTATATCTAAAAATAATGAGAATATTTTTATACTGATTTTATGTATAACATTATGGAAATGTGTCCTTGAAATAAAAATTGAACTGTAGGTAATAAAAATTGCTGCATCTAAAACTTTAGAGTTGATAAAAAAAAAAACTTTTTTAAAAAAAAGAATTATATAAAAAATGTCATTATATTTAATATACTGCTTTATAAACAATATGTATAATATTAAATATAATTTAAAAAATTATATTTTATTTGATTATTATTTTTTTTAAAATCTTTTAATATTCAAATAAAATATAAAAATGGTATAATATTTAATATTATAATATACTATATGTATATATTATATACTATATATTATATAATATATAATATTTAATATATATACATAACTGTATTTATATATATAAAATAATATAAAATGAAATATGAAAAAAATAAAATATTCAAATACAAATACATTTAAAAATACTAACCTATAAAAATTATTGCTGCAACTTATGCTTATCTAAAATTTACAGTTAATTAAAAATCTGAAATATTAAAATATTAAAGATATTTGAAAATGCTAAACTATAACAATTATTGCTTAAACTAAAACTGAATTAAAATTTTAAGTTCATAAAAAATATTAAATATTAAAAAAGTTAAAATAATAAATATTATTAAATGTGATACAATACATAAATATTAAAATGTATATAAATTGTTATATGTAAATTTAAAAAATGAACATGTAAATGAGCTATTTTATATATATAAATAATAAAATGCTAAATTATAATAACCATTTGACTTTTTTCACCGTTTCTACACTGATTTTGAGTAAAATGTGGCTAAATGTATTTAAACATGATAAAATGTGAGCACCGCACTCTTATTGGTTGCTGAAATCATGATCAAATTAACAGAAATATTGAATAAACGAGGGTCAGAGATGCACTCAGTCTCTGTGTCATAACTGACGTGTGTGTGATGTCCGTCTGTCGGTGTGTTTGCAGCAGGTCAGTGGCCTGTGAATGACCAGCGAAACAAGATCCTCGACAGCAAACTCTTCATGCTGGACATGCTCTACTCACAGAGCAAAAAACCCTCGGAGGAAGACGAGGAAGAAGAGGAGCTGGGCGAGGACAAAGAGCGAGACGGAAATGAGAAAGAGCAGGCTGAGGATTCGTCCGTGTCGACGCAGGACACAACGGCACAGGAAGAGAACGTCTGTACGACTGAAGGAGAAAAGAAAGTGGAGAACCAGAGCAATGTACGGGCGTTCGCCGAGCGCTTTGGAGATCTGGTAAAAGGTCTCACTTCTCCACCAATAGAAACGCAGGAACCTCCTCCACAACCTCCTCCGCCACCTCCGAAAAAGGAGTCGGACTGCATATGGGACCAGCTGATGGCGAGTCCGCGGGATCTGCGCATCGGTGACATCGACTTCACCGATCTCGGAGACGAGGATGATCAGGACGTCCTGGACTCCGGAAGTTTATTGAGCTCTGGAGATCTGCTGGCTCCGCCTCCTCCTCCACCCTGTCCATTTAACCTCCCGGCCCCGCCCCCAATGTTCGCCTGCCCTCCGCCCCCTCCCGTCTTCAGCATCCGCATGCCTCCGCCCCTCCGTGCTTCTCCAACCAGGCTCCGCCCCCTCCTCAGCAGCAGGCGGAGCAACCGCCGCTCTTCCAGAAGAAGAAGAAGACCATCAGGCTGTTCTGGAGCGAAGTCCGGCCCGCCGACTGGATCTTCCGCAACCACAAACGGAGCCAAGAGTCGCTCTGGTCCAGACTTGAACCTGTCAAACTTGACACCTCTAAACTTGAGCATCTGTTTGAGAGCAAATCCAAGGAGATGCCCGCGGCTAAGGTGAGCAGTAATAGCCCCATCACAATACATTCAAAGAAACAAATGAAGTTTTGCTCAAGTTACTTTTTTGTTACTTTGTTAAACCTTATATAACCTTATATATGATTTTCTTATTATTCACAGGTGTTTGACTCATTTGTTGAGCTGTAATATTTCAGATGATGATATTTGTGTCTTGAACAGAAAACCGCAGCAGATGGGAAGCGCCAGGAGATTATTGTTCTGGATTCCAAACGCAGCAACTCCATCAACATCGGCCTGACGGTTCTTCCGCCACCGCGCACCATCAAAACTGCCATACTGAACTTTGACGAGTATGCGCTCAACAAAGAGGGCATCGAGGTGCAGAAACTGATACGTTTGTTACATCGTACATTTTACAATGTTACAATGTAACATTTCTGAGTGAAACAGGATATTTAGAATGTTAGAATGTTACATTTCTGAGTGAAACAGAATATTTAGAATGCAACATTTCTGAGTGAAACAAGATATTTAGAATGTTAGAATGTTACATTTCTGAGTGAAAAAGAATATTTAGAATGTTACATTTCTGAGTGAAACAGAATATTTAGAATGTTACATTTCTGAGTGAAACAGAATATTTAGAATATTTAGAATGTTACATTTCTGAGTGAAACAGGATATTTAGAATGTTACATTTCTGAGTGAAACAGAATATTTAGAATGTTACATTTCTGAGTGAAACAGAATATTTAGAATATTTAGAATGTTACATTTCTGAGTGAAACAAGATATTTAGAATGTTAGAATGTTACATTTCTGAGTGAAACAGGATATTTAGAATGTTACACTTCTGAGTGAAACAGGATATTTAGAATGTTACATTTCTGAGTGAAAGAATGTTACATTTCTGAGAAACAGAATATTTAGAATGTTACATTTCTGAGTGAAACAGAATATTTAGAATATTTAGAATGTTACATTTCTGAGTGAAACAGGACATTTAGAATGTTACATTTCTGAGTGAAACACAATATTTAGAATATTTAGAATGTTACATTTCTGAGTGAAACAGAATATTTAGAATATTTAGAATGTTACATTTCTTAGTGAAACAGGACATTTAGAATGTTACATTTCTGAGTAAAACAGAATATTTAGAATGTTACATTTCTGAGTAAAACAGAATATTTAGAATGTTACATTTCTGAGTGAAACAATATTTAGAATATTTAGAATGTTATATTTCTGAGTGAAACAGGACATTTAGAATGTAACATTTCTGAGTAAAACAGAATATTTAGAATATTTAGAATGTTACATTTCTGAGTGAAACAGGACATTTAGAATGTTACATTTCTGAGTGAAACAATACTTAGAATATTTAGAATGTTACATTTCTGAGTGAAACAGAATATTTAGAATATTTAGAATGTTACATTTCTGAGTAAAACAGGACATTTAGAATGTTACATTTCTGAGTGAAACATAATATTTAGAATATTTAGAATGTTACATTTCTGAGTGAAACAGAATATTTAGAATGTTACATTTCTGAGTGAAACAGGACATTTAGAATGTTACATTTCTGAGTAAAACAGAATATTTAGAATGTTATTTAGTAAAACAGAATATTTAGAATGTTACATTTCTGAGTGAAACAGAATATTTAGAATGTTACATTTCTGAGTGAAACAGGACATTTAGAATGTAACATTTCTGAGTAAAACAGAATATTTAGAATATTTAGAATGTTACATTTCTGAGTGAAACAGGACATTTAGAATGTTAGAATGTTACATTTCTGAGTGAAACAGGACATTTAGAATATTTAGAATGTTACATTTCTGAGTGAAACAGGATATTTAGAATGTTAGAATGTTACATTTCTGAGTGAAACAATATGTAAATGTAACATTTCTGGGTAAAACAGAATATTTAGAATATTTATAATGTTACATTTCTGAGTGAAACTAAATATTTAAAAGTTAGAATGTTACATTTCTGAGTGAAACAGGACATTTAGAATGTTACATTTCTGAGTGAAACAGGACATTTAGAATATTTAGAATGTTACATTTCTGAGTGAAACAGGATATTTAGAATATTTAGAATGTTACATTTCTGAGTGAAACAGAATATTTAGAATGTTACATTTCTGAGTGAAACAGGACATTTAGAATGTTAGAATGTAACATTTCTGAGTAAAACAGAATATTTAGAATATTTAGAATGTTACATTTCTGAGTGAAACAATATGTAAATGCTACATTTATGAGTGAAACAGGATATTTAGAATGTTAGAATGTTACATTTCTGAGTGAAACAGAATATTTAGAATGTAACATTTCTGAGTAAAACAGAATATTTAGAATATTTAGAATGTTACATTTCTGAGTGAAACAGGATATTTAGAATGTTACAATTTAACATTTCTGAGTGAAACAGGATATTTAGGATGTTAGAATGTTACATTTCTGAGTGAAACAATATGTAAATGTAACATTTCTGGGTAAAACAGAATATTTAGAATATTTATAATGTTACATTTCTGAGTGAAACTAAATATTTAAAAGTTAGAATGTTACACTTCTGAGTGAAACAATATTGTGTGGGAAACATTTAACTCATTCTCATCTGATTTTGAAACACAAAAATATGTTTGTAAAATCTCTCTCTCTCTCTCTCTGCTGTAGAAAATCCTGACGATGATTCCCACAGAAGAAGAGACGCAGAAGATCCAGGAAGCTCAGCTGGCGAATCCTGACATTCCGCTGGGCAGCGCGGAGCAGTTCCTCCTGACGCTGTCCTCCATCAGCGAGCTCTCGGCGCGCCTGCAGCTCTGGGCCTTCAAACTCGACTATGAAGCCACGGAGAAGGTGAGCGATCGCTCGTGTGTCAACGTCAGAACATCACAGGAAACTGATTGCAATAAAAGTGATGTAATAAAAGTGGCACCAGTATATATCAGGTTTAAAAGTTTGGGGTCGATAAGATTCTTCTGCTCACCAAGGCTGCATTTATTTGATCAAAAATACAGAAAAATAGTGAAATATTATTACAATCTAAAACAGCTGTTTCTATGTGAATATATAGTAAAGTGTAATTTATTCCTGTGTTCAAAGCTGAATTTTCAGCATCATTACTCCAGTCTTCAGTGTCACATGATCCTTCAGAAATCATGATAGTAAAATAACACTGGTTGAAAGTTTTCAGAGCGCGACCCCAGTCGAAATAATCAAACAAACAGATCAATGTTTCAGGGAAATCAACTTACGCATCATCTTCACATCCGCTCTTTTACCTACAAAGGTAGAAAACGTTTTCAGGTGTTAGTGATGACTGCCAAACACCTTTAACAAATAACATTCCCCGTCTCTCTCTCTCTGTCTTTTTCCATTAAAGTTTACAGCATTCCTCAGGTTTTCTGTGTTTTATCTCTCCTCTGACGCAGGAGATGTTTTCAGTTGTGCTAATGAAGGGGAACATCCTGTGCTTCAAACAAAAGAATCCAATAACGAGAAGCACATTTGTTTTGCAGACACAGAGAACTGGTTCAGTCACCTGTGTCTCGATCTCCTCCTGTCGTTCAGAGCTTCGTCTTCGATGTGACATCATCCTCTGTCAGAGGAGCAGGCATTTAATAGGTCAATTAAATAATGATGTGATGATTCCGCTTTGACAGGAAGTGGCTGAGCCACTACAGGACCTGAAGGAGGGCATGGATCAGCTGGAGAAAAACAAAACTCTGCGGTTTATCCTGTCCACTCTGCTGGCGATTGGAAACTTCCTGAATGGCACAAACGTAATTTTATCACAACACACAGACTGAAATATTTCAATCAGTTGGGTTTAAATTCACTAAAAATATATCATTATATTACTAATGTTACTGGAAGAAGGTTTGCTCATAACATAATGGCAGATCGTTCCCTGTTATCTGGGTGTTTTGATATACAGACGTGATGATGATGAACGCATGTTTGCGCAGGCTAAAGGCTTCGATCTGAGCTATCTGGAGAAGGTTCCTGAAGTGAAGGACACGGTCCATAAACAGTCTCTCCTGCATCACGTCTGCAGTCTCGTGGTGGAGAACTTCCCCGAGAGCACGGACCTGTACTCGGAGATCGGAGCCGTCACACGCTCCGCCAAGGTACGAGGACAGCGGGATTTCAGATCTAACATGCTCCGCCTCATTCAGACGTGTTTTACTGACAGTTTAACATACATTTATTATCCTGTGATGAACGTCCTGCTGTCTGATGCATGAACAGGTTTAGAGGTTGTTGACGTCAGATCAGATCAGGCCATGCAGGATTATTATCCTTAACTAAAACTAAAACCAATAATATATAAATATAAATATTTATATATATATATATATATATATATATATATATATATATATATATACAGTGACTTGAAATAAAATAAACATTAAAAGAAAAATAATATTTACAAAATTTTGTTGTGTAAGTGTTTGTCAGGGTTGTTACTCTTAACTAAAACTAAAACCATAATAAAAACCCATCATTTGAAATAAAATACACCCTAATTAAAATATTAAATAAAATATTTTTAAAAAATGATTTAACATTTCTCATTTTCATTTAGTTTGTTGATGTACTAAAATAACTAAAACTGAAATAAAATTAATACGAATTAAGTAATAAAAAGTAATAAAATTGACAAAAAACACACAAAAAAAACAAAATTACAAAAAAAATTCTTAACCAAAAATAAAAATGTCACAGAAAAAATATATATAAACAATTTCAAAATATTAATAAAAATGAATTAATAATAATAATCAATGATAGTAAAATAACACTGGGTTAAATTGAAGTACTAAAAAAACTAAAACTGAAATAAAATAAATAATAAAAACTATATAGACATATATTTATTTTAAAAAATTAATAAAATGACAAAAACACATAACAAAATTACTAAAACATTAACTAAAATTAAAATATATAAAATATTTAAAAATATTGATAAAAATTGCATTACATTTCTGAGTGAAACAGGATATTTAGAATGTTACATTTCTGAGAGAAACAGGATATTTAGAATATTTAGAATGTTACATTTCTGAGAGAAACAGGATATTTAGAATATTTAGAATGTTACATTTCTGAGAGAAACAGGACATTTAGAATGTTACATTTCTGAGTGAAACAGGATATTTAGAATATTTAGAATGTTACATTTCTGAGTGAAACAGGATATTTAGAATATTTAGAATGTTACATTTCTGAGTGAAACAGAATATTTAGAATATTTAGAATGTTACATTTCTGAGAGAAACAGAATATTTAGAATATTTAGAATGTTACATTTCTGAGTGAAACAGGATATTTAGAATATTTAGAATGTTACATTTCTGAGTGAAACAGAATATTTAGAATATTTAGAATGTTACATTTCTGAGTGAAACAGGATATTTAGAATATTTAGAATGTTACATTTCTGAGTGAAACAGAAAAAATATATATAAACAATTTCAAAATATTAAAAATTAATTAATAATAATAATCAATGATAGTAAAATAACACTGGGTTAAATTGAAGTACTAAAAAAACTAAAACTGAAATAAAATAAATAATAAAAACTATATAGACATATTTATTTTAAAAAATTAATAAAATGACAAAAACACATAACAAAATTACTTAAAACATAAACTAAAATTAAAATATATAAAATATTTAAAAATATTTAAATAGAACCTCAACCGAACCTCATCCGAACCTCACCCGAACCTCATTCGAACCTCAACCGAACCTCATCCGAACCTCATTCAAACCTCAACCGAACCTCAACCGAACCTCAACCGAACCTCATCCGAACCTCAATCGAACCTCATTCGAACCTCAACCGAACCTCAACCGAACCTCATTCGAACCTCACCCGAACCTCAACCGAACCTCAACCGAACCTCAACCGAACCTCATTCGAACCTCACCCGAACCTCAACCGAACCTCAATCGAACCTCAACCGAACCTCATTCGAACCTCAACCGAACCTCAACCGAACCTCATCCGAACCTCATTCGAACCTCACCCGAACCTCAACCGAACCTCAATCGAACCTCAACCGAACCTCAACCGAACCTCCGAACCTCATTCGAACCTCACCCGAACCTCAACCGAACCTCATTCGAACCTCAACCGAACCTCAATCGGTTTCCTCAATCGTTCCTCATTCATTCGAACCTCACCCGAACCGCTCCAGAGTTCGTTTTCACCTCGTTCAGGCCATCTCGAATCGATCGTTCTGGTCCGGATCCGAGTTCATTTATGCCTAAACGAACCGAACTAAGAGAGAAATGTGTGTTTGATGTGTTTGTCTGCAGGTGGATTTTGAGCAGCTGCAGGAGAGCCTGACTCAGATGGAGTGGCGCTGCAAAGCATCATGGGACCACCTGAAAGTCATCGCAAAGCACGAGATGAAGCCGGTGCTGAAGCAGAAGATGTCGGACTTCCTGAAGGACTGCGCCGAGAGGATCATCATCCTCAAAATAGTCCACCGCAGAATCATGAACAGGTGAACTGTGAGAGGTCGTAGGTCACCAGAGTAAATAACGATCTGAACCACAGTGATTCTGAACGCTGTTGTTTCCGCACCAGGTTTCATTCGTTCCTGCTGTTCCTGGGTCATCCGGCCTACAGCGTTCGGGAAATCAGCGTGACTCGCTTCAGCAAGATCATCAGCGAGTTCGCGCTGGAGTACCGGACCACACGCGACCGCGTCCTGCAGCAGAAACAGAAGCGGGCCGACCACAGAGAGAGGAACAAGACGCGCGGCAAGATGATCACGGACATCAACACACAGGTGAGCGTCAGACCACGGGTTTACCTGCAGACAATGTCATTTATTAACACGTTCACATGATGGCAGTTAATGGTCACATGACATGCAGGGAAATATTTCATCAAGTGTTTTATGTTAATTAATTCGTTTATTTATTTTAGTTGTATTAATTTTAGCAAGTAGTTGTTTTAGTTATTTTTATTTTACATTTCTGTACTTTTAATAAATTTTATTGGGTTGTTTATAATTTAAAATGATTTATTTTTATATATATATATATATATATATATATATATATATATATATATGATTTTCATTATTTTTATTAATTGTTCTAATTAATTTCAGTAATTTTTTTATTTTGGTTGTTTTTAATTTTAGTAGGATTTATTTTTTATTAATATGATTTTAAATTCTTTTGTAATTGTTCTATTTTTATTGTTTTTAATTTTCTTTTTAATTTATATTCTTATGATTTTAATTAATTTTTAGTAATTGTTCTATTTTGATATTTTCTTAATTTAAAAGGTTTTCTTTTTATTTACATTCAGATTAATTTAATAGTTTTAGTAAGTGTTTTTTATTTTATTTTAAAATGATTTATTTTTATTAATATGATTTCAATTATATTTTAGTAATTGTTCTATTTTGATTGTTTTTAATTTAAAATAATTTATTTTTAATTTACATCCTTATGATTTTGATTATTTTTTAGTAATTGTTCTATTTTGATATTTTCTTAATTTAAAAGGTTTTCTTTTTATTTACATTTAGATTAATTTAATAGTTTTAGTAAGTGTTTTTTATTTTATTTTAAAAGGATTTATTTTTATTAATATGATTTTAATTATTTTTATTAATTGTTCTAATTAATTTCAGTAATTTTTTATTTTGGTTGTTTATTTGAAAATGATTTTTTTTTTATGTGATTTTAATTACTTTTCGTAATTGTGCTATTTTGATTGTGTTTAATTTAAAATAATTTATTTTTAATTTACATTCGTATGATTTTAATTCATTTTAGTAAGAGTTTTATTTTTTTTTTTTACTTTTTTTTTTTTTTTTTAATACATTTTAACAAGTTCTCTATTTTGATTGTTTTTTATTGTAATTTTAAGTTTTTATGATGTAATTGTTTATTAGCATTTCATCAGCTCATGAACTCTCTTCAAAACCCCACCCTCTGTCACTTCAGATCAGAAGTGTTTTAAGTGTCGATAGCAGGAGCGGTGATCCTGATCCGTCTGTGAAAGAGGAATATAATGTGTGTGTACCAGTTCACACTTCTCCTGTCAGTTACTGTAAAGTTCCCTGCAGGCCTGAGGAAGCCGTACAGTGATTATTCACTGCGGTTATTCTGGGCCTCTTCAGCTCATCATTCACTCGCCGCTCCATTCACACTTTGACGTTTCAGTGTTTTCTAGCGGTGGAGACGCTGATGGTTTAACCGCAGGCTTGTGGGCTCAGATCCCAGATGAGATACGGCTTAACCCGGCTTCACTTGAGCGAGTTCACAGCTGTTTAAACACGGACACATTGCCACTGAAATAACAATCACGCGTGTCACATGGAGGAACAGCGCTGTGTTCGGTGTCTCTGAGCCGCTCCTTTCAGTTTAACCCCTGCGTTTGCTTCACTTCAGCGAGTTACAGGTCCCTGAAATAATTAGGAACAAATGCTGATTGTGATGAGAGGAGAGAGACAGAGCTGCTGTGCTGCAGAACGAGCTCTGAATCATGTGACAGCTCACGGACAGGACTTCTGAGATGAGGGCGGGGCTAGAGTTCTGATTATTCAGTGATGTGGGTGGGGCTAGGGTTCTGATTATTCAGTGATGTAGGCGGGGATGCGGTTCTGATTATTCAGTGATGTGGGTGGGGCTAGAGTTCTGATTATTCCGTGATGTGGGCGGGGCTAAAGTTCTGATTATTCTGTGATGTGGGTGGGGCTAGAGTTCTGATTATTCTGTGATGTGGGCGGGGCTAAAGTTCTGATGATACCGTGGTGTGGGCGGGGATAGAGTTCTCATTATTCAGTGATGTAGGCGGGGATGCGGTTCTGATTATTCAGTGATGTGGGTGGGGCTAGAGTTCTGATTATTCTGCGATGTGGGCGGGGCTAAAGTTCTGATTATTCTGTGATGTGGGTGGGGCTAGAGTTCTGATTATTCCGCGATGTGGGCGGGGCTAAAGTTCTGATGATACCGTGGTGTGGGTGGGGCTAGAGTTCTGATTATTCTGTGATAGAGTTCTGATGATACCGTGGTGTGGGCGGGGTTAGAGTTCTGATTATTCAGTGATGTGGGTGGGGCTAGGGTTCTGATTATTCTGTGATGTGGGTGGGGCTAGAGTTCTGATTATTCCGCGATGTGGGCGGGGCTAAAGTTCTGATGATACCGTGGTGTGGGCGGGGTTAGAGTTCTGATTATTCAGTGATGTAGGCGGGGATGCGGTTCTGATTATTCAGTGATGTGGGTGGGGCTAGAGTTCTGATTATTCCGTGATGTGGACGGGGCTAAAGTTCTGATTATTCTGTGATGTGGGTGGGGCTAGAGTTCTGATTATTCTGTGATGTGGGCGGGGCTAAAGTTCTGATGATACCGTGGTGTGGGCGGGGATAGAGTTCTCATTATTCAGTGATGTAGGCGGGGCTAAAGTTCTGATGATACCGTGGTGTGGGCGGGGATAGAGTTCTCATTATTCTGTGATGTGGGTGGGGCTAGAGTTCTGATTATTCTGTGATGTGGGCGGGGCTAAAGTTCTGATGATACCGTGGTGTGGGCGGGGATAGAGTTCTGATTATTCTGTGATGTGGGCGGGGCTAAAGTTCTGATGATACCGTGGTGTGGGCGGGGATAGAGTTCTCATTATTCTGTGATGTGGGTGGGGCTAGAGTTCTGATTATTCTGTGATGTGGGCGGGGCTAAAGTTCTGATGATACCGTGGTGTGGGCGGGGATGCGGTTCTGATTATTCAGTGATGTGGGTGGGGCTAGAGTTCTGATTATTCCGCGATGTGGGTGGGGCTAGAGTTCTGATTATTCAGTGATGTGGGTGGGGCTAGAGTTCTGATTATTCCGCGATGTGGGTGGGGCTAGAGTTCTGATTATTCTGTGATGTGGGTGGGGCTAGAGTTCTGACTATTCCGCGATGTGGGCGGGGCTAAAGTTCTGATGATACCGTGGTGTGGGCGGGGCTAGAGTTCTGATTATTCTGTGATGTGGGCGGGGCTAAAGTTCTGATGATACCGTGGTGTGGGCGGGGATGCGGTTCTGATTATTCAGTGATGTGGGTGGGGCTAGAGTTCTGATTATTCTGTGATGTGGGCGGGGCTAAAGTTCTGATGATACCGTGGTGTGGGCGGGGCTAGAGTTCTGATTATTCTGTGATGTGGGTGGAGCTAGCGTTCTGATTATCGGTGTGGGCGGGGCTAGAGTTTTGATTATTTACCGATGTGGGTGGAGCTAGTGGTCTGATTATTCAGCAGTCACCCAGAATCAACACTACTTAAGACTGTAAGGCGTCTGTTCATTCTTCATTTCTCTCTTTCTCACACAGACGGATGATGAAGAGGACAGTGAGGTATGAGGGTGTGTTCGTTCTGCTCTCTGTCTGGCAGATATTAACCATTAATGTCTTAATAACTTGATGCTTGTTAAAGCTCACTGATTGAGTCTCACTGTATAACCCTGTACAGATTTGCTAACCTGGAAATGCTCGGCAGTGTTTTAGTCTTGATTTGGTCTGGCGTGTGTGTGTGTGTGTGTGTGTTATCTTGAGAGTTTCAGGTTTATGACAAAACCTCTTGACAATTTTTATGATTTTATTCATTTTACTGTTTTGTTTTCTTTTATTATGATTTATTTATGATTTTTTTTATCTTTATTTATTTAAATTTTTCATGATTTTATCATTTTTTTCCAAGTGTTTTGATTGTTTTTTATTTTAAAACTGTTTATTTTTAACTTAACATTTTTATGATTTTATTAACTATTTTCATCACCTCATGAACCCCAGTTTGGGAAACCCTGTTAAATATTACAGAAAAGATTCTAATTTTTCCAAAAGATCAGGCAGCTGTAATCATGTCTAAATATGTTCTTCACTCGGGTCAGTGTGTCTGACTGATGTGTGTGTGTGTGTGTGTGTGTGTGTGTGTGTGTGTGTGTTCAGGCGGGTCGTGTGTGTGTGAGCAGCAGCAGCGCTCCTCCCGTAGGGCCGCAGACGGAGCCGCAGGGTTTGAGTCACGCTGAAGAAGCGGCCGAACACGAGCAGATGAAGGCCGTGCTGAAGACCAGCCTGCAGAGCAGCGACAGCGACAGCACCGTGGTGCCGGGCCTGCGGACACGCATACGCACACGAGCCAGCAGAGGTGAGCGGCACACGGAGGATTCACATTAGCATTATCACGCTCAGATAAAACAGACCTGCATCCTCATGTGAGTCTCCCTGTCTCTCTGAAGGTCGAACCCCATTAGCAGCTGCGAACGAAGAGTCCCAGTGTGGGACAGATGACGCTGCCGACGAGATCATGGAGAGGATTGTGCGTTCAGCCACTCAATGTCCCAGAGAAAGAGCGCAACCCCGTGAACGACGACGCTCACGCGCAAACCGAAAATCATGTAGGTTCATCTCTTAACTACTGTAGCAACTGCTATTAACTAAAACTAACTGTGGTTGTTCTTGTGTCTCAGTGAGAAGGACTCTGAAGGGCGGTCTGACCCCAGAAGAAGCCCAGGCGCTGGGATTCGACACATCGGAGATGCCGGTGTAACGGGACGTCCCGACTGAACCACACTGACGCTTTTACCTTCAGCAGAACTCACCTCAGGACAACAGAATACCCAAGATACCAGAGTAAAACCATCTGTCTAATGAAACGGCTGATCATATATTGAGCTACGCTCCCTCTGCTCCGCCTCCTTTATATGCGTTTCATTCTAAGCCACGCCCTCTCATTACATCGCACCTCACCAGCCAATCACAGGCCTGCACTGTGACTTTTTAAAATCCCTTTAAAAAGACGTCAAACAAAAGGTGAGAATATGTTTTTACCCCCGACTGAACACTAACTCAGGGTTTTGACTGTATTCTTCATTTTAACTATTTTTATTTAAATCTCATCTCAAATAGAAAACAGAGGAGTGATGAAATGAAATCACTTTGTTTGCATCAGTCAGTTCAGTAAAATTGTTTTAATCAGGCTGTGGTCTGATACTTTGGTTTATTTATTGTAAAATGTATAAGATAAGAGCATTAAATATGTTTATTTTTCCGGTTTCGGACTGTGAAACAGCTTTAAAACACAGACTCGGACGTTTCCACCATTGGAGTTTATAAAAATATTGTTGAGTTTTATATCTTTTGCCATATTTTGCCATATTCTGGTATGTTTTAAATGACGTGGGTCTTTGATTTTTGAAAAATGACCCGTTTTATGACGGCAAAATGCTGCGAATCCACTGCTGCCGTTTCTTGTTTTGGTCTCCTGGTTTCTGTAGGTGTCTTTCGGTTCAGAGTGTGTTATAGTAGATTTCAATGTGCCTTTGACACAGAAGGAACTAGAATAATAAACTCATTCATGTGGTTTGGCCAAACCTAAGGATTCGTTGCATCGTACGGTAGAGCTGCGCGATTAATAATTAAAAGATGGCGATCTTGATTCAAACACCCATGCGATCTGATTCGTAAATGACAATCATTCTGCTGTGAAACAAGTGAAGTATTTATGAGTGAATCATTGAATCATTCACTCAAGATATTTGTTTAAAAATGCTGATTCATCCAGTAATGAAACAAGTGAAGTATTTATGAGTGAATCATTGAATCATTCACACAAGAGATTTGTTAAAAAACGCTGATTCTTTCAGTAATTAAACAAGTATTTTCATTCACTTGAGATTCTTTCAAAAACGCTGATTCTTCAGTAATGAAACAAGTATTTATGAGTGAGTTATTGAATCATTCACACAAGAGATTTGTTAAAAAACGCTGATTCTTTCAGTAGTGAAACAAGTGAAGTATTTATGAGTGAGTCAGTGAATCATTCACGCAAGAGATTTGTTCAAAAACGCTGATTCATTCAGTAATGAAGCAAGTTAAGTCTTAATGAGTCATTGAATCATTCACTCAAGAGATTCATTCAAAAACACTGATTCTTTCAGTAATGAAACAAGTGAAGTCTATATGAGTGACTCATTGAATCATTCACTCAAGAGATTTATTCAGAAACGCTGATTCATCCAGTAATGAAACAAGTATTTATGAGTGAGTCATTGAATCATTCACTCAAGAGATTCCTTCAAAACTGCTGATTCATCCAGTAATGAAACAAGTATTTATGAGTGAGTCATTGAATCATTCACTCAAGAGATTCCTTCAAAATTGCTGATTCTTTCAGTAATGAAAGAAGTGAAGTCTATATGAGTGAGTCATTGAATCATTTACTCAAGAGATTTATTCAGAAACGCTGATTCATCCAGTAATGAAGCAAGTATTTATGAGTGAGTCATTGAATCATTCACTCGAGATTCCTTCAAAAACGCTGATTCATCCAGTAATGAAACAAGTATTTATGAGTGAGTTATTGAATCATTCACTCAAGAGATTCCTTCAAAACTGCTGATTCATCCAGTAATGAAGCAAGTATTTATGAGTGAGTCATTGAATCATTCACTCGAGATTCCTTCAAAAACGCTGATTCATCCAGTAATGAAACAAGTGAAGGATTGAATCATTCATTCAAACCGATATTTTAAAATATACTTTCTAATTAAGTAAACATTTTTAAATAGACTGCAGCAATTAATATTTTATCAGAACCTCTAGTAATTTATACGTTATTTTATTTAGCTGTTTGTTCAGAATCGTGATCTCTATTTGGAAAAAAAAAATCATGATTCTCACTTTTTCCAGAATCGTGCAGCTCTATGGTATATTCTCACATTCTCCAGGTCCTGCTTCTGATTGTCTGTGTTTGTGAGGAGTTTTTGTTGGTTCAAGCTGTAATGAGAACCATCATGTTGCACCTTAACATCCATTAATATGGGGTTTTTATGAGAAAACAAGACTTATATAAATAACTAAAGATTTTTATGAAATCTACAACAGATGCATTCTATCTCCAAAAAATATTCTAAATGTACAGAGCGGTCAAACTGTTTTTGATGATGAACAAGACTGTATAAATGTTAATGCCCTTTTTGTTATTTTGTAGATTGCTGTCTGATAGTTTTTCCTGTACATGTTAATTTAAGAAAGACAACTGAAGCCACGAACGCCACACAGTGTTAGAGGACGTGCTCAGATGTTGTCAGCAATAAAAACCTAGTTTTTAGTTTACAGTGTTTGAACAGAAACTTAGAACACAAAACACAGACTTGCACGATCCACACCACTCTGTTTTACCTTGTTAAAGCCTGTAATGTTTAGTAGGGAACTCATTTTGCAGAATTGAAAGCCTTGTACTGTAACATTTTTCCACTTTGATCCGCATGCGTTCACAGCTGGCAATAAACCCTTTCTGAAGTAAGACGCTGTCTGTGTTTGTCTGTTTCTGACACCTGAAGAGAGTGAAAAAACTGCAGTGTTATTGAGATCTTGCCCTTCAATACATATGAACATCTTTGTATGAATATATATATTTTTGTTTATTTATTTGTTCACTTTAAGAAATTATTGTAATTGTAACTGTTCTAAACTGTAAAAAAATGCTGCAGTAAAAACCTGTTAATTGGTAAACAGTACCAGTCCCTTACTTCAATGGGGAATCCTGAAATCTTAAAAACTGCTTGACTAATTCGCATTTAATATCATATTTCAAATCAGCATCAAAATCGGACATAAAATGTCCCATAAATTGTATTTCTTATGCTCAAATGGCGTTAAGCTTATTTTGTAGGCAAGAGCAGCCCATGTGCCCATCCTTAGCACGCGTTTTTATTGCAACCGTTTTTAATGTACCGTTTTTGGAAGTAAAAAAGAACAAATTGTCTTATAATTTACAGTGAAAGCCGGAAACTGACATTACCACAATTCTGTGATGTTTTTAATTGTAATAATTGTTTATTTTTAGTTTTTGTTAACATTTATGTACATTTCGGTTTAGTATTTGTTTCATGATGATTTCTCCATACTTAAAAGTTGGAACCAGCAAGAATTTTTTTTTTTAATTTTAACGCAAACGTTTGGCATTTGTCGTTTTAATTCAAAGTTGCACACGTGCATGAACCAATGCTTGCTTTTTTAAAACACTGAAGATGTGAAACGTAACCTGTAATTTAATTTCAAGTGAATCCGCTAAAATGTAAACAATTAAAATACTTTTTCAAACTACTAATTTAAAACCGAACCATATTTTTATTTCTTGTAATGATGGTTAATATTTTCCTCATCTTGATTGAACAGGACAAAACTTTATTAATCCCAAACAACAAGTTAATCTTCCATTACAGACAATAACAATGAGCTTCGTTTTTAGAAATTGTTCAAAATAAAGTGCACAGATTAAAGGGTTAGTTCACTTTCAAATAAAATTTTCCTGACTCTTTACTTTGAAGCTGCACTGAATTTTGACCTTTAACCGTTTGGAGGCCAGTGAAATCCACTATAAGGAGAATAATCCTGGAATGTTTTCAACAAAAACCTTCATTTCTTTTCGATTGAAGAAAGAAAGACATGAACATCTTGGATGACATGGGGGTGAGTAAATTATCAGGAACATTTTATTTGAAAGTGGACTAATCCTTTAAACGGTCTGCTGTATCAAAGATATGCGACAGAAAAATGCTAAAAACGTCAGAAAGTGCCACAATGTAAACAAGAGTTGTGATTTAATAGCTGTAGGTGTAAATTGATTAGTAAGAGAGAATGATTCTTCTGAAACATTAGGAAACACAGCATAGGCAATAACTGAATACATCAGAGCTGATTATTGATGTGATCCAGCGGTGTTGGGGACGTCTCGTGTTCCTCACAGGTTCTTCAGCGCGTCTGGACCCTCAAGATTGTCCAGCCAGTGCGGAGGCCAGCTGGCTTTAATACTGGGACGATCCTTCACCATTTCGTAATACTCCATCAGTCGAGGACATCTGTCTTTAGGACAGCTGCCAATCAGAAACAGATCAAACATTAAACCAGCCTCTGATCCGAACCTTAACCTGACATTATAATCAAACATGCCGTCATGGAGAAGGATTGATTATTAATCCACTCACTGAAGTCGTGGGAAATATGCGATGGTGGGGAAACAAACCACGTCCGCCATGGTGAAGTTCTTGCCGGCGAGGTACGACCCTTTACCCATCTGACGAACAAATGACATTCAGTAATATTGATTTGACTGCACTGACACTATCAGATGAGAATAAAACTACAACTGAATTGATCTGATTTACAGCTGAATTTGTCTCATATTTGATGAAGTTTGCATCACTGATTCTGTTATTGTCCAGTTTATTAATGAAACAATCTGTATTGTATATAAAGTGCTATAAAGCTGACATGACTTAAAACTAGGGCTCTGAACCGATTCAAGGAACGAAAACCGGAAATGAACGAAATTTTGATCGGAACGTAACCAGAAACGGAAACGAAATCAAATTCAATCGTTCTGAACAGAAATGCTAATTTGAAATGGCCATTAACCGGTTAATAACGTTATTTTATCGTTCCGTTTAATATTTTGATTTGGCAGTCAACCAATCACGAATTCAAATAGTACAGCCTATATGACGCTGACACATCCAACGAGTGAAATGGCGCGCACGCTCTACAGTGAGATGCCCGCGCTGACGCGCTCAGCCCAGCTGTCACTCATCATAGGTTAGGTAAGTCACAATGGCAATGCCCTGGCATTAGTTTTTCCGATGATATGCAACTGTCAAGTATAGGCCTACATTAAAGTGAAAATGAATGTCAAGTAATATGCAGCTTGTTGTGCGTTTCAAAACTAGAGAAAATTGCAGGATAGTACAATTTTCAATGTCACATCAAGCATCTGCAGCGCTTCAGTGAACGGAGAAAACTATAGGCCTTCCTACATAACACATATAAAATAAAAGGGGATATTTAGGCCTATAGGCTACGCGAAATATTTCACTTAAATATTTGGTCTACAGATTAACAAAACGAAAGTGGTTCATTGTTGCGCACTCCAAAGATCTAGAAAAGGAAACAGACATTCTGCTTGTTTTCGTTATTTGAGTGTCTTTTGTAAATGTATGAATTATGTCTTGCTTTTACCTGCATGACCATAAATTACGGAGACAGTTTACTGAAGGGAAAAAAAAACACGGCGCACACTCACGGGCGCGCACACAACTTCTTGCATTGCTTACTTGATATCGCAGCCTATTCAATTCAATTCTGTAATACAATCTGTCCAACCACCGCCTCACTGTTTTTAATTGAAGGATTGTCGATAATGAGGAAGTAGGCTACAAAGCTTAATAAATAGCCTAATAATTGGATTCGTCTCGAAAATGAAAACAGTATGATTCGTGCAAAATGAGAAAGGTAGGCTACAGATTCACTTTAAATTAATTCGTTTTACATCTTATTTTGGTGTTTCTCGCCTTGAAAATAAAGCTATGGCGTTAAAAAAGAAAAGGATTTTTTTTTTATTCGTTTTGGCTTGAGTTTTATAGTTCATAATTTAGAGGTTTTGTTTTGGATTTATAGGCAAGGTAAAATAATATAGGGCATTATAAATATTTACAAACATTATAAACAAAGCTATGTAGACTAGTCTATTTGTAAACATTTTACTTTATTTATCGATAACTTTATTATCATTATTTCGGAATGTAATAATAAAATGCGACGTATAGGTCTATGCGACTTATCTTTTTTTCCTCTCAGGAATAGCATCGGTAATTTTAACCATGTCCATGCAGCAAACATTAACATATCTTGATGAAATACTTTCATTTATAAACCATTGTTTTTCCTTTCGTTTAGGTTTACATTTGGACAGAATCTTGTTATAAAAGATAATTGGCCTATTGGCTAAGACGCCAAATACACTATGTTTTTTAATAAATAAAATGCTATAGGCTATGTATTATTATTATTATTATTATTATTATTAAGGCTATGCAAAAATAAAAAATAAAATAAAATAAAAATAGCGTTATTAACCGTTATTTTTTCTAATCAAACCGGTTTCGGAACGTTTATAATACAGAAGGACAGCTGGAACAGAAACGTTAAAATACCGATTCTGCTCGGAGTGGAACGATTGAAATTTTTTTTTTTTTTTTTTCTTCCGTTTTTAAGCCCTGCTTAAAACACAACCTTCTCCAAGTATCCGTCCCACAGTTTCAGCTCGGTTACTAAATTCTCTTTATTCCTCTTCAGGGCCGATTCGTGTCGCTCTCCTTCAGGAACGTACCACTCATAGAAGGCCACGTCACCTGCACACACAAGAATTCAACACAAAATAACTGGTTTATTTGGCTGATCACTGTCCCCTATAATTTTCCTCAATAGAAGTTCGATAAATGTTCGCCACACGAACCATTTATCCGCTCGCCTCAAACGGCAGTGCAGCACGAGCTTATCAGATCTGTCTCGACCACTAAACAAAGCTGTGAGAAGTGCTTGAATTCAGTGAAGAACACAAATGTCTTGGTGATTTAAACTAGTTTAAAGCCAGCGCTGATATTCTCAACTGCACTGACAAACAAGAGAAACATTGTGCCATGAACGATCCAGTTGGAAATCTTTTCAATCAACAAATCACCATCATTTACCAAGGATTTACACAGGATCTCAACTGGATCTCGGGTGTGGCGGGTAGGGACGATATGTACAACTATAGGATCTCAAACAACACTTGTTACTTATTCTATGTAATTATAATTATTTTTATGCTTTGTGGTATATGCTTATGTTCAGTAAAACACTCAGATCAGGAGGTTTGGAGAAGTTTTTGGACTTTTAATAAAAATGCTACCATGGTTTTAAATGCCAAAACTTTTGATTGATTTGAGATATCAACACAAAATGTGGCACAGAGGCAGTTAACATGACTGAACAAGCCCAAACTTGATTTTATGACTTGTTATATATACTGACTAATCATGACAAGCAAAAATAACTAAATAAATTGCATCACTTTTTCTCTGGTTTTCTGAGCAGTGTTGTAACATCCTCCAAACATGATCAAAATCTATTTAGGAGAAATCAGCTTTAAATGTTCATGATTTAAATCTCTTACGCATTTTCTGATGCAGGTTGTTGGTCTCAAACATCCGCTGGTAGACGAGCGCCTGTTCAGCTGGATCATCTGGGATCAGACGGGTTCCTTGAGACTTGAACGCACTCTAGAAACCACAAATACGTTCAACTTTGTGTTTGAATCTGTTCATTTATTACAAAAAATCTTTTATTATTACTATTACTGTCCCTTGAAAAGCATGGATTTAATTTCCATTCAAAGTCATTTTGATATTTTTCTTGGAGTTTTAAGTAAAAAATATCCATGTGTAATTATTCTAAGATGATAATGAAGAAAAGCACATTGAGAGACAGTGAAGCACAAAAACCTTCCCATCGAGCAATATAAACTCTTAATATATTTCTGTCGTGACAACTCTCTGAGTGTTTGGCATGGTAATGTTGATATGTTTGATCATAAACATGGAGAGTCTACATTGGAAAGGATAAAATTAATTATCTACTCTGAATTGGAATAAAATCATTTAATTTGATGCCATTAGCTTGTCTTAAACCCTTGAAAACTAGTACAAAGTGATTATTTGTAACTCACCTATCCTAGTTTGATAGACAATATTAATATTGTTGTTTATTTGGACTGTAATCCATTGGGTTGCTGTGAGATGTTCGTATAAAACCAGGAGAAACAAATTAATCGCTCACTTTTTTACATCATATTTTGTTTTTGTTATAGAGCCCCTAAACTGACATAGTGATGGAAAAATATGCTGCGAGTTTAAAATATATTTTATTGTTTTTGCGTTCTGGTTCCGGCGAGACAATTTGCGTTCACTCACAAAAACTTTGCATTCTTCTGCGACCGAACACATGCTAAAGTTTCTCGGGGGGAACATATAGCCTACTACTAATATTTTTTTTATGAATTTGTGAACGAATCAAGTATGAAGTATTTTCACCACTCAAAAAAAAAAAATGCTTTTGTAAATCATAATTATGAGATGAATAGTCAAAACTTTTACTTTTTCTCACAATAAAGACATAAGTCAGTTAT
The DNA here is from genome assembly GCF_018812025.1 of Megalobrama amblycephala. NCBI lineage: Eukaryota > Metazoa > Chordata > Actinopteri > Cypriniformes > Xenocyprididae > Megalobrama > Megalobrama amblycephala. Next base: position 43,001,734 of record NC_063052.1, on the reverse strand, counting down.
GACGTCATAACGATTATTATCGAGTCATAATTTCGACTTTTTGTCAATTTTGGTTTTTAAATCTGTTATGACTTGTACTTTTTATCTCAGATATGATTTAGTATGTCATATTTATGACGACTCCTTAAACTCATAAAACTCATAATTTGATTTTTGGCTTTTTATGTATGGCTAGTATGTCTTAATTTCTACTTTTATATCACAACTTTGACTTTTTTATTATTAAGATTTACCGAACTGTGTTTCTTATGTGGCGGGAATGGGCTGACAAGGTTTTTGCTGAGCATCTTATTTTCTTATAAATGACGCTTTCGGGTTGTGTTAGTTAAAATTTGGCACAGATTTATTTCTACGAACATTAGGTTCTCGCCACGCCTTTCTTTAATGAAACAGTTTTACCTCCAGATACAGACACGCGGCGAAAGACTCGTTCACGATGATGTCTCCGTGCTTGAACGTTGGAATCTGCAAATAAATAAAAGTGCAATATTTAAGCAAAAGTTTGGCAAATGTTTTGTCGCTTCATTAAAGTTGCATATGTATAAAACACTTAATGCAATCATAGGAAATCACACACAACGCGCGCTGAACGCACCTGAGCTCTGGGATTGAGAGCCTTCACTTCGGCACACTGGTGCTCTTTCTTCTCAAACGACAGGAGTTTGTGTTTGTATCCCTGCAGCTTCTTCTCCTCCAGCGCGATCATGACCCTCCAGCACGGCGGAGAGCCCGAGCCCCAGTAAAGCATCATATTCTGCGCCATGACTGTTAATGTCGAGTTTAATCAGGAAATGTGGCTGTTGCTGTGTGTGGACACCAGATTTTTGCTGCGTCAGAATGAATAAACACTTGGCGTTTCGAGTCTGAAAACACGTGGGCGTGGTTTGTTCTCAAACTCAAGGAGCAAGGAGCATGCGCAGTCCATGTGAAGACGCGCGCCTAAACGGAGATCATGTAGGTTCTTAAGGAATAGTTCACACCAAATTGAAAATTACCCAATAATTTACTCACCCTCAAGCCATCGTATAGGTGTATATGACTTTCAGCCGAACACAATTGGAGTTATATTAAAGTAATATCCTGGCTTGCTTTGTAATGGCATTAAATAGTGTCCGACTTTTTGAAACTCCAAAAGTGTATCCATTCCATCATAAAAGTAATCCATACGACTACAGTGGGTTGATTCTGAAGTGAAACGATGGGTTTTTGTAAAAAAAAAAAAAAAAATCCATATTTAAAACTTTACAAACTATTACTGGCTTCCGGTGTTATGACAAATCGGGTCCTTCCTCGAAATTGTATCTCTACCCAGCAAGCAATTTTATGTCTAATAGACGTCTAATAGCCGTCAAAACATAGCCCGGCCGTCTAGGCTAAAACAAGGCTGAATTTGGGCCGTCAGTGAAAATCTAATAGACGTCTAACCATAACCGAAGAATAGACTATAGTCATCAATTACACTACTAATGAATGACTACATATATACATGTAATAGACAACAAAACAATGGCTAAAGGATTCTTTTCACTTAAATATAACAGGTTCTCATAAATGACAATCCATCCAAACAAATTAAATATAAAAGGTTTTATATATGCAGATAATACAAAATGATAAAAATAATGAAAATTAAATTTTACAAATACAATATTAACAAATAATCATTAAAAAGTTAAATAAAAAAGGTTAAGTGTTTTTTGGTTTATAAAACAACCTGATTAATTTTCGTTTCAATACATTTCATGTTTTATGTAAAGCACTTTGAATTACCTTGAAAATTGTTGTTGAAATGTGCTATACAAAATAAACTTGCCTTGCCAAATCAAAAACTCATATTTTCATATCATAATGATCAAAAGATTAAAGGATATATGAGGCTTTCGTAACAAAATAGGGTGCACAGGTTTCATGTTTATCCCCTTGTATTTAGATAATAATGAGTTTTAGGGCACAAGGAAACACTACAGTACATGTGCATGCAGCATGTTAATCTAACCACAACATGGCTTACTCTGAGTCTGCACTGATAGCCGCTAAAATGTCACGGTTCCTACGCATGATAACACATGATGTATACATAAATAATGAACGCATGTCAAAATGAAAAACACAGATACTTACAATACCAAAAGCAGGAAAGAATTTGCTTTAACATTTGCTGTTACTTGCTCTCCAACAGTTGTAAAATGCCGGAAATGTTTATCGCGAGATCTTGCAAAAGTGATCGAGAGCTAACGTTCAAGTCTCGCGTTGCCAGTGGTCATGTCTCAGTAGAGCCACAGTTGCCATCTGATAATTGTAATTGTAATTTTTTATTTAACTTAAAATGAAATACAGTCATATATTGTGGTGTGATTGTGAATATATATATATATATATATATATATATATATATATATATATATATATATATATATATATATATATATATATACGGGATAAATATCATAGTTCAAGGGTTCTTTAAATAAATCCTGCTGTAATGTGTTCACGCTTCCTATTGGTTGCGCTGGTGGCGCTATAGCCCACCAAGTTCGAACAATCTGCAGCAGAGCTAGAGAGAACTGCTGTGGGTGAGTCGTTTCTGCTGCAGCTCCGTATTAAAAGTTAAAAATATAAGTTTCATGTTGAATGTTAGACGATGTATGAAGGGGATTGCACACATTGAACACTAGTTGACTTATAGAGTATGTTTTCTGTTCATATTTTTGTGTGTTTGATGGTTTTATTTCCGTTTTTAATGAACCGAATCTTTCATGTGCTCCCGAACTAGTGAAATGTCTCGTATAGATGGAGCTGAAGCAACTTTACTCACTACTCTCTATTTCCTCCACTGCTCTGTGCAGGTAATTGTTTTTGTATTTAAGAATTTACTATTTTGTAGAACGTGTTGTTTTACTGAAATTTTTTTTATTTCTAGTCATTGTATTCTGTTTAATATAAAGTGGATGATTATTATATCTTATATTTAATATATTATAATATTTCTGTCTATGCATATTACTATCTGATATTGAAAACTATCACAAAGCATTAAATCTAAGAAGCCAAATTGTTTATTGTTATATTGGTAGCAGCAGAGCTAGAGAGAACTGCTGTGGTGAAATGTCTCGTATAGATGGAGCTGAAGCAACTTTACTCACTACTCTCTATTTCCTCCACTGCTCTGTGCAGGACAAATAAATACTGTGATCATCCGTATTCTGAGTTGCGTGTTAATGAAGGGTGAGACAAGACGGGCCAGAGAAAAACCAAAGAGGGTCACATTGGTGCCGTGACTCAGGACTAGGGCTGGGCGATATATCGCATGCGATTGTCACGCGCATTTCATCAGTAAAGCCGGTTCCCTGATTACCGCTAAATCACCATCACCTGCTTTCAAATGGAGCGGCATTTAATAGACAGAGCCGTAGTTCACAGACAAGCCACGCAATATAGCGTTCATATCGCAGATGAATCGCCTCCGATAATGAACGCGATATTGCGTCAGGACTTCAATCGAGGTGGTCGAAGATCATCCCAACTTCGGACCGGTGGGCCTGTCGTCATTCTTCACTGCACGGGACCTTCAGCTAAGATTTTATTAGTTGTCCCTGGACTTTAAAAAAAAAAAAAAAAAACAACCTGGGAAGCGACTTTTGAATGGACACTTTGAAGTGGTTTAATATTTTTATTGACTCCAGGTATCATAATAGAATATAGTGTACACATTTTTTTTCCCTCTTTTCCTCTTTTTTTATTTATTTTTTTTCACTCCTATTAGTTGATTATGGAAAACACAAGGTTGACTGGATCTCAGTATCTAGAAACTCCAGTTAGTGTTGGTCGAGGGAGAGGTCTGTTAGCGACACCAATTCCCTTTCCAGACATTAGCCCTAGCTCTGTTATGTGTGGCGCCAACAATGGGTTGGAAGCAAATGTATTTCCCACCACAAATGTCAATGAGACTGTAGCTGTAAATTTTAGCAGTTCTGTAAATACGCAGCCCATTAGTACATCAACTCCAGTCCTTACCAGTGACATGATGAGTCAGATGGGTAACATAGTGCAGCAAGTAGGCCTGCAACTGGCGGACAGTATACTTGCACATTTGAATTTGCACAGTCAAACAGAAGTTACATCTAAGCATACTCAAAATAACTACAATAGTAGATACACGCCTGACCAAAGCTCCATGTCAAGTGCATCGCAGATTCAAGTAGTGCGTCAGAGAGAAGTTAAAGATCCTCCAATTTTCAGAGGTGACGCATCAGACACTGTTACACTTGATGAGTGGGTGGAGCTCATGAAAAACTTCATAAGAAAGGAGTTCCTGCCTACTGAAGAGCAGGGTGAAGAAATTTTAATCCACTTGAGAGGCAAAGCCAAAGATGTTGTTAAAGTGGGGATGTTGTCTAGCGGATTAGATATCAGAACAAATCCTGATGCAATCTACACCCTATTACGGAAGCATTTCAGTTGCCAACAGTATTCTCCTGTCCCTTTGCAAGATTTCTACACTACTCTTCCAGGAGGATCCTCAGGAGGATCCCTTTGATTACTGGTTACGCCTGAACCATACTGCTGACGTCACAGCTGAGTGTCTAAAACAACAAGGGAAGGTGCTAGACAACCAACTGATTGAAGTCACACGCATGTTCATTAGGAATTGTCTAAACTCAGATCTAGCGCTGACATTTCGTTCAAAAACCATTGATAAATGGACAGCTCATGAAGTACAAGAGATCCTGAACGAGTATCATTCAGAGAAATGACTCAGAGCTGCTGGACAAGGAAATAGACAGATTGAATGTGAGAAGAAAATCGCTATGAATGAGATGCGTGTAAGTCCTAGCCCATTCCCAGTGAAAGCTGAACAGGATTCACTTCAGTCAAAACAGTCAGAAAACATGGCTCTGGAAAAAGTGATCAATATGCTGGAGAGAGTTCTGATGAATAATAGTGGTAATGCGCAGGCAAGCAAGGAGTATAGAAAGAGAAGCACCATGTCTAGAATTCCAGGCTTGAATGATACACCATGCTTAGTGTGCAAGGACACCTCACATTCTGCTTTTAATCACTGTAGAGACAAAAGGCTCTGTTTCCAGTGTTTTTCGCCTGACCATCCCAGATTCCGGTGTCCACAGGAAAGGAAGAATGCTTCCTCAGTCAACCAGCAGTCAAACTAAATGATCTACGTGTGAGGGAGGATCACGTAGATCTTGAGCGTGAATCTCCCATATCCAGTTTTGAAGATGAAATGGATTATGAGTCTTTATGTCAAATGTTCAGTGATGTAACTTCAGACAAAACAATCATCTTCCAAGGTGTACAGAGAGTTCCCAAAGCTGATAGCTTGTTTTACACATCTGTCTCAGTTGAAAATGATATCACCCTTAAAGCTTTAATTGATAGTGGATCAATGGCATGTACAATTAGCGAGTCCGCTGGAGAAAGGTTGCTGGAAAGTATTCCAGATATGACAAGCCAGTCAGCACAAGATATTGTCATTGTTGGTTGTGGTGGCCATCATGTTGCCCCTACTGCAGTCTATGATCTTAGAGCTACAGTGTATGGCTGCTCCATGATAATTCCTGCTTTAGTTGTGCCTGGGCAGACCGAAGAGATGATTTTGGGCACAAACGTCATAAAGAGACTTCTGATGCAACTGAGAGAAACTGACGGTTACTGGAGGCTCATGTCTAAGTCAAGTAACAATGAGAGTGATGAGTGCTGTATGTTTCTATCTCTTTTCTCAAATGCAGAAAGATGGAGAAGCGAATCCATACCTAAGAAAATTGGTACTGTAAAGTTACAAAGGAGTGTGACGTTAGAGCCACAAACTGAACATCTAGTTTGGGGTAAGCTACCTCAGTCTTCTGTTTTGTCAGTGGGAAGCACTGTCATTGTAGAACCGACCGAGTCCAAATCAAGACCTAGACAGATATTGGTCAGGAGGGTCATAACACCACTATGGGGAGATGGTTCTATCCCCTTGAAAGTCATCAACCCCACTAATCATCAAGTTGTGTTAAAGAGAAATGCAAAAATAGCTGACGTGTCACCTTGTATTGCTGTGCAAGATTTGCCGCTGCCGAAACAAATTCAGTCTAATCTACAGTGTACTGAGGAACCCTTACCACACAGATCAAGCGAAGAGATGAAGCGTGTCTTGAATGATTTGAACCTTGGTGAACTTGATTTAGAGTCATGTGAAGTGTCATCCCACTGGAAAGACAAGTTGTTGCACATCATTGAGAAGTACAAGTCAGTTTTCTCAAGAGACAAAATGGAGTGCGGAGTGGCTAAAGGCGTTGTCCATCGAATTAACTCAACTGATGACAGACCCTTCCGTTTCCCATATAGGCGTATACCACCGAGCCAGTATGCTAAACTGAGGACAGCGTTAAATGAGATGGAGGAGAAACGAATCATTCGCAAGTCACATAGCGACTATGCTTCACCTCTTGTGCTACTTTGGAAGAAAAATGGCGATCTCAGGATCTGCACTGATTTTAGATGGTTAAACGTGAGGACTGTCAGAGACGCCTACCCTTTGCCACAACAGTCTGATGTGTTAGCTGCACTGGGAGGAAACACCTTCTTCTCAACCATGGATCTTACCTCAGGGTATTATAATGTTCCCCTGGAAGAAGAACATAAAAAGTACACTGCATTCTCTTCACCATTTGGACTCCATGAGTACAATAGGCTTCCTCAGGGTCTTTCTAATAGCCCAGCCACTTTCATGAGAATGATGATGTCTATCTTTGGAGATGAGAATTTTAGCAGCGTTCTCTGTTACCTTGATGATTTGATGGTGTTTGCCCCTTCTGAGTCTGTAGCCCTGCAACGTCTCGAAATGGTTCTCTTGCGCCTGTCACATCACAACCTGAAGTTGGCTCCAAAGAAATGTTGTTTCTTGCAACGATCTGTGAAATTTCTTGGGCACATTGTGTGTGAAGAAGGGATTAAGACTGATCCTGGTAAAGTTGAGGCAATTCACGATATTCAAGCTTCTGATTTGATGGAACCTGATGGAAAAACACCATGTCAAAAAAAGATCAGGTCCTTTCTTGGAATGGTTCTGTACTATCAACATTTTATTGAAGGATGTTCAGCAAAAGCTAAGCCTTTATTCAAGTTGACATCAGGTTCAGTCAAACGGACTCCTGTCACAAAAGGACGTAGACCAAGAAAGAAAATTAGTTACCTCAAACTTTCCCCAGCTGACTGGACGGCTGATTGTGAAGAAGCTTTGCACACCCTAAAACTAGAACTGACTGAAAATGTGACACTGGCTCATCCAGACTTTGACCGACCTTTCATTTTGGCTGTTGATGCATCTTTCGATGGAGTGGGAGCTGTATTGTCGCAGGTTCTGCCAGGTGAAGAAATTGCCAGACCTGTAGCCTTTGCAAGTAGAACTCTGTCTCGCTCACAAATGAACTATCCAGCTCACAGATTAGAGTTCTTTGCCTTAAAGTGGGCTATCTGTGAAAAGTTTAGCTATTGGCTGAGAGGACGGCACTTTACGGCATGGACCGACAATAATCCTCTTACATATATCCTGACTAAACCCCGACTTGATGCATGTGAGCAGCGATGGGTGGCAAAACTTGCTTCCTACAGTTTTGATCTGAAGTATGTCCCAGGAACAAAAAATGTTGTTGCGGATGCTTTGAGCCGTGAGCCATTTGTCCAGTCTTGCATAGGACATCGCCTTATCACTGAACCGTACTTATCTCTCTTGAAGGATGTCAGTGGTGTAGTTGATGACACTGTCCAAGATGCTTTCAAGTGCACAAGTAACCATCAGGTGGTACAGAAGGATGGCAAAGGTTCATGTGAACCAACCAGTGATACACTCTTGCCTTCAGGTTCTTCTGGGAGCCAAGAAGTTTCTGCGTTGTTAGCAGCACACACTACTGGGAGTTTGAGTGAAGTATTGGGGTCAGTGCCAGCCATCTCACAACCACAACAGTTTAGCCCTCCTTTGCAGCACAGCAACATCATGAATGAGCAGGAGAAGGACAGCACCTTGTGTCGGATTCTGTACTATATTGAAAGACGTCGGAAACCATCTAAGAGAGAACAAACAAAGGAATCCACAAGTGTGCGGAAACTGTTGAAACACCATGATAAACTTGTTGTCCGTGATGGTGTGCTGTATAAGGTGAAAAGAGATCCAAAGCTAAACAAGAAAGTCTACCTGTTTGTTGTACCTGCTTCATTAAAAGTGCAAGTTCTCCATGGAATCCATGATATGACAGGTCATCAAGGACGTAGCAGGACACTGTCATTGGCGAGACAAAGATTCTTCTGGATTGGAATGAAAAAAGATATTGATGATTATGTGAAGAATTGTCATCGATGTGTGGTTGGTAAAACCTCAGAACCCAATGCTTGTGCTCCATTAGAAAGTATCCGAACATCTGAACTGCTCGAGCTGGTCTGCATCGACTTTTGGTCGGCAGAGGTCAAAGAAGGAAAGTCTGTAGATGTGCTGATTGTGACGGATCATTTTACTAAAATGGCCCATGCGTTTCCATGCCAGAATCAGTCGGCCAAACAAGTTGCAAAAAGACTCTGGAATGACTTCTTTCTAGTTTATGGTTTCCCCAAAAGAATTCATTCTGACCAGGGGGCTAATTTCGAGAGCAAGCTAATCAAGGAACTATTGACCATGGCGGGTGTAGACAAGTCCCACACAACACCGTACCACCCCATGGGGAACGGCATTGCGGAGAGGTTCAATAGGACTCTTGGTAGCATGATCAGGACATTGCCCCCTAAAGCTAAGGCAAAATGGCCGCAGATGTTGCAGCAACTTACCTTCTGTTACAACTGCACGGAACATGAGACAACGGGTTTTGCGCCATTCTTTCTTATGTTTGGCAGAGTTCCTCGTCTCCCTATTGACATCCTGTTTCAAAATGTGCTTTCAAATGAGGATGTGGTGGATTACAAAGATTTTGTGTCCAAGCTGAAGAAAGACTTGCGTGAAGCAGCACACATAGCAAGGATGCACACTCTGAAAGAACAGGAACGACATGGCAGACTTTACAACAGAAAGGTGAAGGGCTGTCCTCTGGCTGTCGGAGATAGAGTGTTGGTTGCGAACAGAGGTGAAAAAGGTAGAAGAAAAGTTTCTGACAAATGGGATTCATCTCCGTATGAAGTCATTGCTGTGTGTCCTGATATCAATGTTTACAGGATTCGAGAAATCAACTCAGACAAAGTGAGAGTGGTCCATAGAAATCTTTTGTTACCTGTGAACTTCCTACCAGTTGATGAACCTCAGGAATCAGATCAAAAGGACAATGATGTGAATGATGAAATTGAAGTTCAAGGAGATGGAATTGACCATGACGACAGAACTGCAAACTGGATATTAAGTAATCCTAATGATTTTGCTGAAGAGGATGTTCATACAATCCATACAGATTCACTTGATGTGTCAGATTGTGTGTCAGTGATGCTGGACTCTGCAAGTGCTGGTGCTGGGAACCTGAATGACCGAAGTGATGTCAGAATGGAAATTGATGTCGAAAGAAGTGATCAAAATGTAACAAATGATTTTGATTTACCTGAAGTGGAAGGTCAAGATTCTGACTCGACTCAAGGAGAGCAATTCACAAATGACGTCATAAAGGAACCTGTGGTGTGCACACAGCCAAGACATGTTGAGGCTGCCGTAACTCAAACTAGATTTGGCAGAGTCATTAAGCCTACTAAAAGACTGATTTGTGAAATTAACAAACAACACATAGACAGTCCAGACTCTACAGTGAGTTCTTTTGTTTATTTAGTTAAAAGCATTTTCACATAAAATGTTACATTTGATTTCATGCAAAGTTGAGAACACAAAAAAGAAGCTGATTGATACAGAGATTAGAAATCAAATGAGTTATTACGTTATGAAATTTTGAGGTGTAACAGGCATCTCCTTAGTCTACTTTCAGACTGGGGTTAGGCGCCACTCTTGTCTGTAGGTACTTCTTATGGAAGAATCTTTTGATTGACAGATAATCCTACTCAGTGCGCAGTTTTTCTTCTCTTCTTTATTAATTGGAAACCATGAAGTGTGAGTTCCATATCTGTTTTTCTCTTTATCTTTCTTCACTGCTGGTTTTTCTTGTTATGGTATTTCCACATTAAGCAGGATTTAAGGGGGGTGTATGTAACGGGATAAATATCATAGTTCAAGGGTTCTTTAAATAAATCCTGCTGTAATGTGTTCACGCTTCCTATTGGTTGCGCTATAGCCCACCGAGTTCGAACAATCTGCAGCAGAGCTAGAGAGAACTGCTGTGGGTGAGTCGTTTCTGCTGCAGCTTCGTTTTTTTTTTACTTTTAACTTTATTAAAAGTTAAAAATATAAGTTTCATATTGAACGTTAGACGATGTATGAAGGGGATTGCACACATTGAACACTAGTTGACTTATAGAGTGTGTTTTCTGTTCATATTTTTGTGTGTTTGATGGTTTTATTTCCGTTTTTAATGAACCGAATCTTTCCATGTGCGTCATTCCATGTGCTCCCGAACTAGTGAAATGTCTTGTATAGATGGAGCTGAAGCAACTTTACTCACTACTCTCTATTTCCTCCACTGCTCTGTGCAGGTAATTGTTTTTGTATTTAAGAATTTACTATTTTGTAGAACGTGTTGTTTTACGGAAAAAAATGTTATTTCTAGTCATTTTATTCTGTTTAATATAAAGTGGATGATTATTATATCTTATATTTAATATATTATAATATTTCTGTCTATGCATATTACTATCTGATATTGAAAACTATCACAAAGCATTAAATCTAAGAAGCCAAATTGTTTATTGTTATATTGGTAGCAGCAGAGCTAGAGAGAACTGCTGTGGTGAAATGTCTCGTATAGATGGAGCTGAAGCAACTTTACTCACTACTCTCTATTTCCTCCACTGCTCTGTGCAGGACAAATAAATACTGTGATCATCCGTATTCTGAGTTGCGTGTTAATGAAGGGTGAGACAAGACGGGCCAGAGAAAAACCAAAGAGGGTCACATTCTATATATATATAAAATATCGTAGAATGTGTAGAATTGTGTGACAGCAAAAATATGCTGTTTCAAATTGCATATCATGAATCCCAAGCTTTGTGGCCGAAAATTAATTAACACTATTTTGGTTACTCATTGCTGGTCTGAATCAGGGCTATAGCCAAGCCGTAAAAATTAAGACTATTGCCTCGATTTCGCCGGGTGGACTAAAAGCAGACTGCACATAGCCTGTTCAGAGCTAAATCGTGACTACATATAGACCATGCCATGAAATGCCACTTACATCTTGTAGAAATCATTGACATTGCGAACATGATGGGATATCAACCATCTCATGCACTTCCTGTCCAAAAAATACAGTAAATCAGGATTGGCTATATGTGGGCTACAAATAGGTTTGACTACGAGCTAAATCATGGCTATGCACAGCCTACGCAATATAACATGTCAAAGATATGAAACCAAACACCTTGTAATCACTGTTGACTTTGCTTACATGATGCAATATCATACATCTCGCAAGTTATTTTGGCAAAAACGACATGTAACCAAATTAAAGATTATTTTGGCTAAAAGTGGGTTACACCTAGCCGGACTATATATCGGGTCTATAGTTAACCGAGACGGTGAAATGACGGCTATTGCTTGCTGGGTAACTATCAGTTAATGAAGTACAAACCATATTAATTTAAAATATGTATAGCTTACTATATAGTGCATAATAAAACAAATTGAATGTAATTTATTTCAGTTGATAAATAATAATAATACCCTATAAAGGGTATGCATCGACGTCAATTTCCCGCCGGAACGCGCTCCCTCAGCTGGACTGAGTGGCAAAAGAAGCTGCTGCATGACTGGATTTAATAAGGGAAACTGCGAAAACGCGAGTAAAACAAACGATTACACTAAAGGTTGTGCTCGAAAGTGTTTCTTACAACTTGTCAAATAAACCTAATCCATGGATATTGACATGCAGCCAGGAGTCGTGTTTCCTGACATTTATATGTGCCTGATTTCGACGCCGGGGAAATACATAAAGCAAATCTGCCTGTGAATGTTTTATATAACTACAATATAGGTAGGTTTAAATCCGCGTAATCACTTATATCAATGTTATATAAATCGTCATATTGGCCCTAAAACATATAGTTTTATAGTATAGTTTTTGTCAGTGTTTATTTTAAAACACACAATTATGCAGAATATAAGATGGAAAATATTTAACTGATGAGTTGTCAACATAATATATAACAATACAATATATACGGTATGATTTTACCTCAAAATCTAACAATTTGACACAAAATTATAACTGCAAATCCTTGTTTCTCTGCTTGACACAAAATTATAACTGCAAATCCATGTTTCTCTGCTGGAGTCCAGCTGTTTCTGTTGATTGCATCAATCCATTTGCTTCTTTTTTCAGCAGTCTTTACCTCAGGTTTTGTGTCAAAGCTATTTGTACAGTCAATCACAAAGCTCTTTACCGTTTTGGATGTGTTTTGTGTGTTTTTCGCGGCATTCACGCTGAAAACCAATGCTGCCGCTCAGTCTTTTGCCACTCAGTGGGCGTGACCGCAGTCGTAACGGTCGACGGTGACCTCACGTGCATACCTGAGACAGAGCGACACGCGTCATAATCTGAAAACCACGCCCACCGGGGGGAAACAATCCAACAGTCCCATTGACTTTATATAGCGTGAGGCTGCCTCTTTGTCATTTCTGGCTTTAAAAAAAAAAATAGAACAATGTCTAAAAGCTGCTATGAGACGTACAGCAAACAAGCCAGTTTTTATAAGCTGTCGACCCCAAAAAATGAATGTTTAAGGAAACAAAAGTGAGACATAGCACAACGGGTCATATTATAAGAAATACAGTGGGTACGGAAAGTATTCAGACCCCCTTAAATTTTTCACTCTTTGTTATATTGCAGCCATTTGCTAAAATCATTTAAGTTAAATTTTTTTCCTCATTAATGTACACACAGCACCCCATATTGACAGAAAAACACAGAATTGTTGACATTTTTGCAGATTTGTTAAAAAAGAAAAACTGAAATATCACATGGTCCTAAGTATTCAGACCCTTTGCTGTGACACTCATATATTTAACTCGGGTGCTGTCCATTTCTTCTGATCATCCTTGAGATGGTTCTACACCTTCATTTGAGTCCAACTGTGTTTGATTATACTGATTGGACTTGATTAGGAAAGCCACACACCTGTCTATATAAGACCTTACAGCTCACAGTGCATGTCAGAGCAAATGAGAATCATGAGGTCAAAGGAACTGCCTTAAAAGCTCAGAGACAGAATTGTGGCAAGGCACAGATCTGGCCAAGGTTACAAAAACATTTCTGCTGCACTTAAGGTTCCTAAGAGCACAGTGGCCTCCATAATCCTTAAATGGAAGACGTATGGGAAGACCAGAACCCTTCCTAGAGCTGGCCGTCCGGCCAAACTGAGCTATCGGGGGAGAAGAGCCTTGGTGAGAAGAACCCAAAGATCACTGTGGCTGAGCTCCAGAGATGCAGTGGGGAGATGGGAGAAATCTGTAGAAAGTCAACCATCACTGCAGCCTTCCACCAGTCGGGGCTTTATGGCAGAGTGGCCCGACGGAAGCCTCTCCTCAGTGCAAGACACATGAAAGCCCGCATGGAGTTTGCCAAGATGGTGAGAAATAAGATTCTCTGGTCTGATGAGACCAAGATAGAACTTTTTGGACTTAATTCTAAGCAGTATGTGTGGAAAAAACCAGGCACTGCTCATCACCTGCCCAATACAGTCCCAACAGTGAAGCATGGTGGTGGCAGCATCATGCTGTGGGGGTGTTTTTCATCCCCAGGGGCAGGACGACTGGTTGCACTCGAGGGAAAGATGAATGTGGCCAAGTACAGGGATATCCTGGACGAAAACCTTCTCCAGAGTGCTCAGGACCTCAGACTGGGCCGAAGGTTTACCTTCTAACAAGACAATGACCCTAAGCACACAGCTAAAATAAAGAAGGAGTGGCTTCACAACAACTCCGTGACTGTTCTTGAATGGCCCAGCCAGAGCCCTGACTTAAACCCAATTGAGCATCTCTGGAGAGACCTAAAATGGCTGTCCACCAACGTTTACCATCCAACCTGACAGAACTGGAGAGGATCTGCAAGGAGGAATGGCAGAGGATCCCCAAATCCAGGTGTGAAAAACTTGTTGCATCTTTCCCAAAAAGACTCATGGCTGTATTAGATCAAAAGGGTGTTTCTACTAAATACCGAGCAACGGGTCTGAATACTTAGGACCATGTGATATTTCAATTTTTCTTTTTTAATAAATCTGCAAAAATGTCATAAATTCTGTGTTTTTCTGTCAATATGGGGTGCTGTGTGTACATTAATGAGGAAAACAAAATGAACTTAAATGATTTTAGCAAATGGCTGCAATATAACAAAGAGTTAAAAATTTAAGGGGGTCTTAATACTTTCCGTACCCACTGTACATTGGAGGGGAACATATTTGGCGACAGGTAAATTAATTCTTTGACATGGTTAAAAATAATTAATGTTTTTTTTTTTTCTTTGTTTGTTTAGCATAACCTGTCGCCGATTACGTTCCCCTCCAGTGTATTTCTTATAGTAATATGACATGTTGTGCTCTGTCTCACTGCCTGTATCCACTTTTGTGTCCTTAAACATTCGTTTTTTAGGGTCGACAGCTTATAAAAACTTAGTTCTGGGGTTTTTAGCTTGTTTGCTGTACACGTGTCACACAGCAGACATTTTAGACATTGTTCTGTTTTTTTGTAATAAGTCAGAAATGACAAGGAGGCAGCTATACAAAGTCAATGCAGACGGTTGGATTGTTGAATTAATATTCATCTGATTCTCGACTCTGTGTAATAGGTTGTTTGCACATGACGTCACAGCAGCAGCGCGAATGAGTCTGGAGGGCAGGGACCCAGACAGCAACATAGTGTGGCCCAGATCTGGCCCACATCTGGTACATGTGGATTACACACGGACCAGATGTGGGCCGGATCTGGGCCGACATATGTTGCTGTCAGGGGAGTGATTTTTCTATATAGGAATCCTATCAAAAACTCAAAATTCTTATGTTTTGCGTTGTTTATGGTCTGCTGATACTGACATGAATATTGATACCTGCTTACCTTTTGTTTTTGACTTGGTTAAATATTCACATTCTACATGCTATCGTTTGCAGGGTTTAGAAGATATTTTATCCTATTGAATGATAATTTGATGTTTTCACTTCAGTTTTGTAGAATTCCGTTCACAATGTTGATCTGGTTACCATGAAAACAGTCACGCACTGCTGCTTCAGCCATCCTATGGTAGAAAAAGTCCAAATAAAATAAATCTGTTCAACAAGCTGACAGAAGTCGATCCATTTATTTGTTGGAAGCGTGTAAATCTAACTGTAGTTTTAATGTTGTCTTTGTAAATATTCCCATATGACCACGAAGAGAGGGTCACGTTCAGGGGACAGACACAGACACGCTGTATTTTTGTATTTATTTCAACAAATGACAACTAAAATTAAACCCATAGAAGCTCGTGAACAGTTTTGAAGTAGATATATCATGAGTTCCTATTACAATTCTCGATTCAGCATAAACAATGGTGACATTTTTCACAATCATGACAGAAAATCAAAATACTGCCCTTAACATCACTAGCAGAAAAGCAGCGCGATATAAACAAACCAGACTAGAACTGAAAGCGGCGTGACGGCATCTTCACATCCTCTGTATCTTCCTCCTCGATGGCAATCAAATCTTTCAATTCAGTAAAAAAGTCGCTCCTCTTCATAACATAAGGATCACGTCCAACATATGTTGTGATTTTCTGTTTATACCTTTCTAAATCAGTACAGAAATAACTTTTCTCCATCTCTCCATTCTAAAATCACTGCTTGCCCTCCAGCGGAATTCGCGCGTCACCAGAACCACGTGATTGCAAACAACCTATTGAAATCGTTACAATTCGACCTTATGTTCCTCGTGAGTCACGTGTTGATGTTTGTTAGTCACCGTGGATGTGAACGGTCGCAGCTTCATACTTACCTGGCAGGGGTGACACTATGATCATGAAGGTGGTTCTCCTTGAGTGAGGATCAGTCATTGTATTTAGACTGATTTGACCTCAACGAATTCCCCAAATGTGGGAATCTCGACTGCATAATTTGTGCTAGTGAGGACTGCGTTCGCGCTCTCCCCTCACATTCTGGTATAAAAATAGATAAACATAAACCAATATTATGGGAATCTATTACCTCATGTTTGAAATGTAGACATTTACGATATAACATCGTGAATTAATTATAGTATATATAAAAAGAAGCTTTGTGGTTTCATTTTGCTTTAAAGTTGATATTTTCTTTCTCTTATTTGTGTTTCTCCTTGTGCTGTGGATGTTAAATCAATGTTTATTGCATTACTTTAGTGCCGTGTGTTTAATGTATGACATTTTGCGCCTTTTAGTTTTTACCTCAGCTGGTGGAAAAGCTCTTTCTTAATGACTTTCTTACTGGTGTTAGCCTATATCAAAGGTGCAAAATAGATAATTTTTGTTTTTTTATTGATTATTAGTATTTGTTTATTTTCATTTATTATTATTAGCATTATTATTATTATTATTATTATTATTCGTTATTTTATTTCGCGAGCAGCAGTTCTATCTCCGGCCACCAGATGGCAAATTACCAGCGGATGTTTGAGACCAACAACCTGCAGCAGAAAATGTGTAAGAGATTTAAATCATGAACATTTAAAGCTGATTTCTCCTAGTCTGTTACTTGTCAGAACAATACCAGAGTTACTCGAGCACTCGTGGTTTGTGTTACTATTTAAAAAAAGACAAAAAAATAATAGTTCATGACAACAAGTGTTTATTAATGGACAGCCTGATGTTTGCATCTGTTATGTCTCTTACATGTAAAACATTAAAATAAAAGTTTTTTGGGGTTTTTTTGTATTTGATAAAAAGGCAAAATAACACGTTATAAATGAACATGTAACAATATAACTAGGGATGCTCCAATCAGGATTTTTACAGCTGAGACGAACTACTGATTCTTTTTTGGCCGATCCTGATCATTCAAGCTTTATATAAGTGATATTCAGTCTCTCTGTAGACTGTCACTGTTAACCCCTTACACCCTGAAGGCATTTTTAATGATTTCACGTGATTTCAAGTTGCATATTTAATAATTCTCAAAAAAAAAATGGTCTCGTTTGATAGAAAACCTTTATAATTTTAAAGAAAATAGTTTTTGATCATGTTTGGAGGTTCTTATGTTACAACACTGCTGAGAAAACCCCAGAAAAAGTGATGCAATTTATTTATTTATTTTGTTACTATTCTTGCTTGTCATGATGACTAGACAGTATATATGACAAGTCTCTCCTGCATCACGTCTGCAGTCTCGTGGTGGAGAACTTCCCCGAGAGCACGGACCTGTACTCGGAGATCGGAGCCGTCATACGCTCCGCCAAGGTACGAGGACAGCAGGATTTCAGATCTAACATGCTCCGCCTCATTCAGACGTGATTTACTGACAGTTTAACATATGTTTATTATCCTGTGATGAACGTCCTGCTGTCTGATGCATGAACAGGTTTAGAGGAAGGTCCTTATTGTTGACGTCAGATCAAGCCATGCAGGATTATTATCCATAACTAAAACTAAAATCATTAATATATATATATATATAGTGACTTGAAATAAAATAAATATTAAAAGAAAAATAATATTTACAAAATTTTGTTGTGTAAAGTGTTTGTCAGGGTTGTTATTCTTAACTAAAAAAATAAAATACACCCTAATTAAAATATAAAATAAAATATTTTAAAAAATGATTTAACATTTCTCATTTTCGTTTAGTTTGTTGATGTACTAAAATAACTAAAACTAAAATAAAAATTAATACACATTAAGTAATAAAATGTAATAAAATTGACAAAAAACTTTAAAAATTTAAATGACACAGAAAATATATATATAAACAATTTCAAAATATTATTAATAATAAATTAATAATGATAATCAATGATAGTAAAATAACACTGGGTTAAATTGAAGTACTAAAAAAACTAAAACTGAAATAAAATAAATAATAAAAACTATATAGACATATATTTATTTAAAAAATTAATAAAATGACAAAAACACATAACAAAATTACTAAAACATTAACTAAAATTAAAATATTTAAAAATATTGATAAAAATTGCTATACAACTTTATCAACATATTTAAAAAAACAAAAACTAATAAAAATGACAAAAAACAACAAAATTACTAAAACTTTAACTAACATTAAAGGCGTTTCCAGATTGTTAGCTTTGTTCCGGAACAGGAAACAGGGACTTAATTTGTTACAATGTTGCGTTTTCTTCTTGGTTTGGTTCGCTTTCACAAGGCAACATTTCAAAGTGTAACAATATTTGTTTATTCAAGTCACATGAGTAAAACTGTCCTCTTATTGGTCAGAGTTTCCTCTGCATCATCCATCAAGATGATTGACAAGTTTGTTTCCATGAGATTATCATAGCTTTATCTGTAGCAAAAATTATACATTTAATTATATTTTAAATTCATTCAAACCTCATCCGAACCCCAACCAAACCTCATTCGAACCCCAACCGAACCTCATTCAAACCTCAACTGAACCTCATCCGAACCTCAACCGAACCTCATTCGAACCCCAACCGAACCTCATTCAAACCTCAACTGAACCTCATCCGAACCTCAACCGAACCTCATTCAAACCTCAACTGAACCTCATCTGAACCTCATTCAAACCTCAACTAAACCTCATCTGAACCCCAACCGAACCTCATTCAAACCTCAACTGAACCTCAATCGAACCCCAACCGAACCTCATTCAAACCTCAACTGAACCTCATCCGAACCCCAACCGAACCTCATTCGAACCTCAACTGAACCTCATCTGAACCCCAACCGAACCTCATTCAAACCTCAACTGAACCTCACCCGAACCTCATTCGAACCTCAACCGAACCTCACCCGAACCTCATTCGAACCTCAACTGAACCTCATCTGAACCCCAACCGAACCTCATTCAAACCTCAACTGAACCTCATCTGAACCCCAACCGAACCTCATTCAAACCTCAACTGAACCTCATCTGAACCCCAACCGAACCTCATTCAAACCTCAACTGAACCTCATCTGAACCCCAACCGAACCTCATTCAAACCCCAACCGAACCTCATTCAAACCTCAACTGAACCTCAATCGAACCCCAACCGAACCTCATTCAAACCTCAACTGAACCTCATCCGAACCCCAACCGAACCTCATTCAAACCCCAACTGAACCTCATTCAAACCCCAACCGAACCTCATTCAAACCTCAACTGAACCTCAATCGAACCCCAACCGAACCTCATTCAAACCTCAACTGAACCTCATTCAAACCTCAACTGAACCTCATTCAAACCCCAACTGAACCTCATTCAAACCCCAACCGAACCTCATTCAAACCTCAACTGAACCTCATCCGAACCCCAACCGAACCTCATTCAAACCTCAACTGAACCTCATCCGAACCCCAACCGAACCTCATTCAAACCCCAACTGAACCTCATTCAAACCCCAACCGAACCTCATTCAAACCTCAACTGAACCTCAATCGAACCCCAACCGAACCTCATTCAAACCTCAACTGAACCTCATTCAAACCTCAACTGAACCTCATTCAAACCCCAACTGAACCTCATTCAAACCTCAACTGAACCTCATTCAAACCTCAACTGAACCTCAATCGAACCCCAACCGAACCTCATTCAAACCTCAACTGAACCTCATCCGAACCCCAACCGAACCTCATTCAAACCCCAACTGAACCTCATTCAAACCCCAACCGAACCTCATTCAAACCTCAACTGAACCTCAATCGAACCCCAACCGAACCTCATTCGAACCTCATTCGAACCTCAATTGAACCTCACCTGAACCTCATTCGAACCTCAACCGAACCTCATGCGAACCTCATTCGAACCTCAATTGAACCTCACCTGAACCTCATTCGAACCTCAACCGAACCTCATTCGAACCTCAATTGAACCTCACCTGAACCTCATTCGAACCTCAACCAAACCTCAATCGAACCTCACCAGAACCTCACCCGAACCTCAACCGAACCACTCCAGAGTTCGTTTTCACCTTGTTCAGGCCATCTCGGATCGATCGTTGGGCTAGAGTTCTGATTATTCCATGATGTGGGCGGGGCTAGAGTTCTGATTATTCCATGATGTGGGCGGGGCTAGAGTTCTGATTATTCCATGATGTGGGCGGGGCTAGAGTTCTGATTATTCAGTGATGTGGGCGGGGCTAGAGTTCTGATTATTCAGTGATGTGGGCGAGGCTAGAGTTCTGATTACTCAGTGATGTGGGTAGGGCTAGAGTTCTGATTATTCAGCGATGTGGGCGGGGCTAGAGTTCTGATTATTCAGTGATGTGGGCGGGGCTAGAGTTCTGATTATTCAGCGATGTGGGTGGGGCTAGAGTTCTGATTACTCAGTGATGTGGGTAGGGCTAGAGTTCTGATTATTCCATGATGTGGGCGGGGCTAGAGTTCTGATTATTCAGCGATGTGGGCGGGGCTAGAGTTCTGATTATTCAGTGATGTGGGCGGGGCTAGAGTTCTGATTATTCCATGATGTGGGCGGGACTAGAGTTCTGATTATTCCATGATGTGGGCGGGGCTAGCGTTCTGATTATTCTGTGATGTGGGTGGAGCTAGCATTCTTATTATTGGTGTAGGCAGGTCTAGTGTTCTGATTATCGGTGTGGGCGGGGCAAGAGTTTTGATTATTTAGCGATGTGGGTGGAGCTAGTGGTCTGATTATTCAGCAGTCACCCAGAATCAACACTACTTGAGACTGTAAGGCATCTGTTCATTCTTCATTTCTCTCTTTCTCACACAGACGGATGATGAAGAGGACAGTGAGGTATGAGGGTGTGTTTGTTCTGCTCTCTGTCTGGCAGATATTAACCATTAATGTCTTAATAACTTGATGCTTGTTAAAGCTCACTGATTGAGTCTCACTGTATAACCCTGTACAGATTTGCTAACCTGGAAATGCTCGGCAGTGTTTTAGTCTTGATTTGGTCTGGCGTGTGTGTGTGTGTGTGTGTTATCTTGAGAGTTTCAGGTTTATGACAAAACCTCTGTCTGTTGTGTAGATTACAGATTGTAAACTGCAGTCTGTCTGTGCAAATGATTCTTTACACCAGAAATTCCCAAACTTTTTTGTCAGCCAAACTCTTTGACCTATAATATTTTCTTGAAGTCATGCTAAGATTTTAAGTTAATATTTATCAGCACAAATAAATACATATATCAATCACTTGTCCATGGTTTTCTGATGTTAGTTAATGGTCACATGACATATAGGTCAACATAAAATGTATAGTTTTTAGTGTTTTATTTGGATTGTTTTTGTTTTTAAAATTATTAATTTACCTTTATTGTTTATTTATTATAATATTATTATGATGTAATTAATTGTTAGTAAGTGTTTTGTTTTGATTGCTTTTATTTTAAATTATTTATTTTAACTTGACATTTTTATGATTTTATTCATTTTACTAAGGTTTTTATTTTGGTTGTTTTTAATTTAAAATGATTTATTTATTTATTTATTTATTTTAATAGTTTTTTCAATTTTACAATTATTTATTTATTTTTAATTTTTTATGATATTATTTTTTAGTAAGTGTTTTATTTTGATTGTTTTTATTTTAATACTATTTTAATTTTAAATGTTTATGATTTTATTATTTTTTCAAAGTGTTTTATTTTGATTGCATTTATTTGTTTTATCTTGACATTTGTATGATTTTATTCATTTTACTAACTGTTTTGTTTTCTTTTATTATGATTTATTTATGATATTTTTTTAAATTTTATCTTTATTTATTTATTTAAATTTTTCATGATATTATAATTTTTTTTTCTATAATTTTTTGCTTTTTATTTTAAAATTGTTTATTTTTAACTTAACATTTTTATTTTATTAACTATTTTCATCACCTCATGAACCCCAGCTCGGGAAACCCTGTTAAATATTACAGAAAAGATTCTCATTTTTCCAAAAGATCAGGCAGCTGTAATCATGTCTAAATATGTTCTTCACTCGGGTCAGTGTGTCTGACTGATGTGTGTGTGTGTGTGTGTGTGTGTGTGTGTGTGTGTGTGTGTGTTCTTGTTTATATTATATCGTGGGGACCAAATGGCCCCACGATGTAATAAAAACCTGAGATTACCTACATTGTGGGGTCCAGCCAGCGGTCCCCAAACAGCTTTAAAACACAGACTCGGACGTTTCCACCATTGGAGTTTATAATAATATTGTTGAGTTTTATATCTTTTGCCATATTTTGCCATATTCTGGTATGTTTTAAATGACGTGGGTCTTTGATTTTTGAAAAATGACCCGTTTTATGACGGCAAAATGCTGCGAATCCACTGCTGGCGTTTCTTGTTTTGGTCTCCTGGTTTCTGTAGGCGTCTTTCGGTTCAGAGTGTGTTATAGTAGATTTCAATGTGCCTTTGACACAGAAGGAACTAGAATAATAAACTCATTCATGTGGTTTGGCCAAACCTAAGGATTCGTTGCATCGTACGGTAGAGCTGCGCGATTAATAATTAAAAGATGGCGATCTTGATTCAAACACCCATGCGATCTGTTTCCTAAATGACAATCATTCTGCTGTGAAACAAGTGAAGTATTTATGAGTGAATCATTGAATCATTCACTCAAGATATTTGTTTAAAAATGCTGATTCATCCAGTAATGAAACAAGTGAAGTATTTATGAGTCATTGAATCATTTACTCGAGATTTGTTAAAAAATGCTGATTCTTTCAGTAATGAAACAAGTGAAGTATTTATGAGTGAATCATTGAATCATTCACACAAGAGATTTGTTAAAAAACGCTGATTCTTTCAGTAATTAAACAAGTATTTTCATTCACTTGAGATTCTTTCAAAAACGCTGATTCTTTCAGTAATGAAACAAGTATTTATGAGTGAGTTATTGAATCATTCACACAAGAGATTTGTTAAAAAACGCTGATTCTTTCAGTAGTGAAACAAGTGAAGTATTTATGAGTGAGTCAGTGAATCATTCACGCAAGAGATTTGTTCAAAAACGCTGATTCATTCAGTAATGAAGCAAGTTAAGTCTTAATGAGTCATTGAATCATTCACTCAAGAGATTCATTCAAAAACACTGATTCTTTCAGTAATGAAACAAGTGAAGTCTATATGAGTGAGTCATTGAATCATTCACTCAAGAGGTTTATTCAGAAACGCTGATTCATCCAGTAATGAAACAAGTATTTATGAGTGAGTCATTGAATCATTCACTCAAGAGATTCCTTCAAAACTGCTGATTCATCCAGTAATGAAACAAGTATTTATGAGTGAGTCATTGAATCATTCACTCAAGAGATTCCTTCAAAACTGCTGATTCTTTCAGTAATGAAAGAAGTGAAGTCTATATGAGTGAGTCATTGAATCATTTACTCAAGAGATTTATTCAGAAATGCTGATTCATCCAGTAATGAAACAAGTATTTATGAGTGAGTCATTGAATCATTCACTCAAGAGATTCCTTCAAAAATGCTGATTCTTTCAGTAATGAAACAAGTGAAGTCTATATGAGTGAGTTATTGAATCATTCACTCAAGAGATTTATTCAGAAACGCTGATTCATCCAGTAATGAAACAAGTATTTATGAGTGAGTCATTGAATCATTCACTCAAGAGATTCCTTCAAAACTGCTGATTCATCCAGTAATGAAACAAGTATTTATGAGTGAGTCATTGAATCATTCACTCAAGAGATTCCTTCAAAATTGCTGATTCTTTCAGTAATGAAAGAAGTGAAGTATATATGAGTGAGTCATTGAATCATTTACTCAAGAGATTTATTCAGAAATGCTGATTCATCCAGTAATGAAACAAGTATTTATGAGTGAGTCATTGAATCATTCACTCAAGAGATTCCTTCAAAAATGCTGATTCTTTCAGTAATGAAACAAGTGAAGTCTATATGAGTGAGTCATTGAATCATTCACTCAAGAGATTTATTCAGAAACGCTGATTCATCCAGTAATGAAACAAGTATTTATGAGTGAGTCATTGAATCATTCACTCAAGAGATTCCTTCAAAACTGCTGATTCATCCAGTAATGAAACAAGTATTTATGAGTGAGTCATTGAATCATTCACTCAAGAGATTCCTTCAAAAACGCTGATTGTTTCAGTAATGAAACAAGTGAAGGATTGAATCATTCATTCAAACCGATATTTTAAAATATACATTCTAATTAAGTAAACATTTTTAAATAGACTGCAGCAATTAATATTTTATCAGAACCTCTAGTAATTTATACGTTATTTTATTTAGCTGTCTGTTCAGAATCGTGATCTCTATTTGGAAAAAAAAAATCATGATTCTCACTTTTTCCAGAATCGTGCAGCTCTATGGTATATTCTCACATTCTCCAGGTCCTGCTTCTGATTGTCTGTGTTTGCGAGGAGTTTTTGTTGGTTCAAGCTGTAATGAGAACCATCATGTTGCACTTTAACATCCATTAATATGGGGTTTTTATGAGAAAACAAGACTTATATAAATAACTAAAGATTTTTATGAAATCTACAACAGATGCATTCTATCTCCAAAAAATATTCTAAATGTACAGAGCGGTCAAACTGTTTTTGATGATGAACAAGACTGTATAAATGTTAATGCCCTTTTTGTTATTTTGTAGATTGCTGTCTGATAGTTTTTCCTGTACATGTTAATTTAAGAAAGACAACTGAAGCCACGAACGCCACACAGTGTTAGAGGACATGCTCAGATGTTGTCAGCAATAAAAACCTAGTTTTTAGTTTACAGTGTTTGAACAGAAACTTGAGTTTTTCAGAACACAAAACGTACTCGGTTACTAACGTAACCTCGGTTCCCTGAGATACGGAACGAGTACTGCGTATGGGGAAAAGTCTCCCTTTTTCCCCGTCACTGAAGCCTTTTTCAATAACGCAGTGTAACTGCATCGTCATTGGTTCACTCATAGACAAGTTGTTGAACCAATGACGGCGCGGCATAGCTGCGCGACCTATGGCGAGAGAGCGCGCGAACTTTCCCGCCGAAATTGGCGGGGTAAAGGGCTATATAAGCAGGCGTTTCGCCATAGGATTTCAGGCCAATCGACTGAAGCGACGACACTGAAGCCGCAGCCTCGTGGCACCGTAAGTAACGCAGTACTCGTTCCGTATCTCAGGGAACCGAGGTTACGTTAGTAACCGAGTACGTTCCCTTTCGATACTTCACTCGTACTGCGTATGGGGAATGAATTCAACCGCGCCGTGCCACGGCAGGGAACGACATAACTTGTTTTGGACACCGAGAGGGGACCAAGAGAACAAGTAAGGAGGCAAAGCCGTCGTAAACCCTTGTTACACTACAAGAGGAGATGACTCCTGATCGGCGAGAGGCGGAACTTGAAGAGGCCGCTTGGTTACACCGAGAGGACCCGGGCTTGTAAGGCCGGAACGTCCAGATGATAAAATCTGACAAAAGTGGACGGCGAGGACCAGCCGGCCGCCTCACAGATGTCTTTAATGGAAACTCTATTAGACCAGGCCCAGGAGGAAGCCATTCCTCTAGTGGAATGGGCCCTAACTCCTAAGGGGCATTGAATGTCCAGGGAGGAGTAACAGAGATTAATCGCGTCGACTATCCAACGCGAGAGACGTTGCTTTGAGACCGAAGACCTTTGGTGCGGCCACCAAAACAGACAAAGAGCTGATCTGATTGCCTGAAAGGCTGTGATCGCTCTACATAGGTCCTCAATGCCCTGACAGGGCAGAGTAACTTCAGCTCCTGTTCATCCGCGGAGGGAGGAAGAGCAGAGAGCGAAATGACCTGAGCTCTAAACGGAGTAGAGAGCACCTTGGGGACGTAGCCATGCCTAGGTTTCAGCACGACCTTAGAGTCATTAGGCCCAAATTCGAGGCACGCAGGGCTCACAGAGAGGGCCTGCAAATCGCCAACACGCTTGACCGATGCTAGTGCAAGTAGCAGAGCGGTTTTCAGGGTTAAAGGCCTGAGGTCAGCTGAACTCAGTGGCTCGAAGGGGTTTCCTTTGAGAGCCCTAAGGACCAAAGAAAGGTCCCAAGTGGGAACAGTAAGGGGACGAGGAGGATTTAATCGCCTCGAACCCCTTAAGAAACGAACCACAAGGTTGTTCCGACCCACTGACTGGCCAGCGATAGGAGCATGAAACGCTGAGATGGCTGCTACGTATACTTTGAGCGTTGAAGGGGCGCGCCCCAGATCCAACCGCTCTTGGAGGAAGGACAGTATCGGTGATACGTCACACTCCACGGGGTCTATGTTGCGTGTGGAACACCAATCAACAAAGACCGACCATTTCTGGGCGTAGAGGCGTCTCGTGGACGGGGCTCTCGCCTGAGATATGGTCTCTAGTACGTCCCTGGGAAGGTCAGTCGGCTCCCATCGAGGGACCAGAGGTGTAGAGCCCAGAGCTCTGGCTGGGGGTGCCAGATTGTTCTGTTCGCCTGAGAGAGGAGGTCCCATCTCAGGGGAATGGGCCACGGGGCTTCCGTGGAGAGCCTGAACAGCTCTGAGGACCAAGTCTGGCTCCTCCAGAGCGGGGCCACTAGAAGGACTCTGTGTCTGTCTTCCCTGACTCGCCTGATGACCTGCGGGATCAGTGCGATCGGGGGAAATGCGTAAAGGAGTGTGCTGGGCCAGGTGTGGGCCAGCGCATCGACTTCCTTTGAGAAATATGTTGGGCAATGAGAGTTGTCTTCTGAGGCGAAGAGGTCTACCTCTGCTCTCCCGAAGAGCTCCCAAATCTTGAAAACCATCTGGGGATGGAGCATCCACTCGTCTGAGGGGACGTTGCTCCGTGATAGCATGTCTGCACCCAGGTTGGTTTTGCCAGGTATATGAGTCGCCCTGAGCGACCGAAGCCTTGGTATTGCCCACTCCAGAAGACGTTTCGCCAGAGCGCATAGACGGCTGGACGAAAGACCGCCCTGGTGATTTATGTATGACACCACGGTGGCGTCCCGTCAAGTGAACCTGAAACGCTTGCAGGGCTTTCATCACTGCCAACATTTCGAGGCAGTTGATATGGAGATGGCTCTCTTCGTGGGACCACGAACCGAAGGCCGGTCTGCCCTCGCACAGAGCCCCCCAACCTGAGTTGGATGCGTCCGTCGAGAGCACCGTCCTTCGTGACACCGCCTGTAGAGGTACCCCAAGACTGAACCAAGCAGGGTTCATCCAAGGTTTCAGGGCTAAAAGACAGGCCCGATTGACCTTGAGACATAAGCGGCCGTGCCGCCAGGCATGTGGGGGGACCCGGGATTTCAGCCAGAACTGTAGCGGCCGCATCCGAAGAAGGCCAAGCTGCAGAACTGGGGAGGCGGAAGCCATCAGCCCTAAGAGCCTCTGGAAGAGCTTCAGAGGAAGATAGGCTTTGTTCCTGACGGAAGCCGCGAGCTGCTGAATCGCCAGGGCGCGCTCTGGCGAGACTACTGCCGTCATGCGGACTGAGTCGAAAACTGCCCCCAGAAACGAAATGTGCTGGCTGGGGAGCAGTGAGCTCTTGGCTAGGTTGACCCTGAGACCCAGGCATTGGAGATGGCTGAGGAGCACGGATCTGTGGTGTTCCAGCTCGACTCGCGAATGGGCCAAAATGAGCCAATCGTCGAGGTAATTCAGAACCCGGATTCCCATCTGTCTCAGAGGGGAAAGCGCTGCGTTCATGCACTTGGTAAAAGTGCGAGGAGCCAGGGACAGCCCGAAGGGCAGGACTGTATATTGGTATGCCACCCCCTCGAACGCGAATCTCAAGAATCGTCTGTGAAGGGGGGCTATCTGGATGTGAAAATATGCATCTTTCAGATCCAGCGAGCAGAACCAGTCCTCGTGACAAATTTGTGCGAGGATCTGCTTCAGCGTCAGCATTTTGAATTTCCGTCTCATGAGGGAGCGATTCAAAAGTCTGAGATCTAGGATGGGCCTGAGGCCGCCATCCTTTTTGGGGACCAGAAAGTAACGGCTGTAAAAGCCTGACTCGCTCTCTGAAGGGGGAACTATTTCTATAGCCCCTTTCTTCAGTAAAGTCATGACCTCGGCCCGGAGGACGGGAGCGTCGTCCGGGTTCACCAAGGTTTGAAGCACCCCTCCGAAGCGAGGGGGCCGTCGTGCAAACTGGAACGAGTAGCCCTGCTTTATGATCCCGAGGATCCAGCTTGACACGTCGGGGATGGCCTGCCAGGCCTCGGCCCGAGTGACAAGGGGTTGAATGATGTCGGATGACAGGCCGCCGGGTAGGGGGCCGTACACCAAAGGAGGTGGAAGAGGAAATTTGCTCTCTTTTAGAGGAAGTAAAATAGTGTTCGCCGTGAAAACGGCGTTTTGTTTGGGCGCAACATGTGTGGGCCCAGCTACAACACAGAGCATTTCTCCCACGCCCGGAATTAAACGAGGCGGAGGGGAGACTGCACGAGGGAGCTTTTGGGGTGGTCCGGTCGCAACGGGACATTCCCCAACCCTCTTCCTTCCTGCTGGATCAGGACGTCTTCGGAGTCACCGGGTCCAGCACAATCTTGGGCCGGGGTCCCTGGCGTCTCGGGAAGGAGGATTGGCGCTTAGCAGGGCGAGGGCGCTGACGATGCTCCTTAGGCGGCGCTGCTTGAGAGGTGGATGGGGCAGGTTTGGTCTGCTGAGCCGGCGCAGTCCTGGGGCGGCTAGGAGCAGACGCAGAGCTGGAGCGCTTGGGCAGAAAGTGTCTCATGGCCTGAGACGACTTCTGCGCTGCTGTGAAGCGCTCGGTGAAACCATCCACCGCTGGCCCAAAAAGACCGGAAGGGGAGACCGGGGCGTCCAGAAAGGCCGTCTTATCCAGGTCCTTGATTTCCGTGAGGTTGAGCCAAAGATGGCGCTCAAGCACAACCAGGCTGGCCATGGAACGACCGATGGCCTGGGCAGTGGCCTTCGTGGCCCGCAGGGCTAGATCGGTGGCGCTGCGGAGATCCTTGAAGGCAGGTGCATCAATGCCGGACTCGTCCAAAGAGCGGAGGAGTTTGGCCTGGAACACCTGGAAGATCGCCATGGTGTGAAGCGCCGAAGCAGCTTGGCCCGCAGAGGTGTAGGCTCTTCCAGCCAGAGTAGAGGTGGTTCTGCAGGGCTTGGAAGGCAGGGCTCTTTTGGTCTTCCATCCCACAGCCGCGGGAGGACAGAGGTGAGCTGCCACCGCTTCATCCAGGGGCGGCAAATGCTCATAGCCCTTCTCTTCTGCGCCGTCGACAGCAGTGAGGGCAGAACGGTGTGTTGTGTGGAGGCGGGCGGAGTACGGAGCACGCCACGACTTCGTAAGCTCCTCGTGCACCTCAGGAAAAAATGGAGCGGAACGCTGGCGAGGGGCTTGGCGGCGGCCTGGCAGGAACCACTCATCCAGGCGGCTACGCGATGGCTCCTCCGGAGGGGCCCAGTCGAGGTCTAGCTCTTCCACTGCTCTGGATAGGATGCGGAAGAGCTCGGCATCCATACCCTGGCCGTGATCAATGGGCTCCAGAGGAGGCGGGGGAGCAGGGTCGTCCGGCTCGCCAGCCCATCCTTCCGCTTCAGAAGCCGCAAGAGACATGGAGTCATCCGGCTCTTCGTCAGATCCTCCAAACGAGACGAGGTCGCTCGCATCTGCAGAGGGACGCTGCTCTGGTCGGGAGAACATGACGGGAGGATGTTCTCTCGGGGGAGAAGGCGAGGCACGCGGGGGCTGGGCCGACGTGAGCTCGCACAACTCCGGGCGCTGAGTCGCTCTACCCCGCTGTCTCTTCCTGGCCGGCTCGCGGGAGGAAGGAGACGGGAGGGCGCGAGCGGCGAGATCGCCTTCAGTGAAGAAGGCGACCCGCGAGCGCAGAGAACCGAGGCTCATGCTCTCGCAGTGCGGGCATGAGGCTCCAGCGAGCGCGCCGTCGGCGTGGGACTTGCCCAGGCACGCGACACACTCGCTGTGTCCGTCATCATCGTGCAGAGGGGCTCTGCACGTGCCACAAGAGTGGCGCGGCATTTGCAGCAACGCCGCCGCCGTTATAACGGCGATTGGGGGGCTCTTTTTAGAGCGGCGAGGGCCGCGGAAGCTCTTTAGAGCGGTAGAACCGCTGAGGAAACGCTCTTTTAGAGCGGCAATAAGCCGCGGGAAGCTCTCAAGGGGCGCACTGGATGGCGGCAGGAGACACGCTGAGAAGGCGGCCGGAAGCGGGAGCGGGAGGCGGGCGTCTCGAGGACGGCGCTCGGGGCGGCAGTCAGCGAGGGCGCCGGCGCTGTCTCCGACCGGCGAAGTTCAGCTGGGTCCGCTGCGGGGCCTCTTCAGACGGCAGCGGGAGCTTCTCGAAGGCGGCGAGCTTCCTCAGGCTTCAGGCGGAGATCAGCGAGGAGATGCGTTGTCGTCGCTGAAGGAGAAAGGACTGAAATCCTATGGCGAAACGCCTGCTTATATAGCCCTTTACCCCGCCCATTTCGGCGGGAAAGTTCGCGCGTTTTCTCGCCATAGGTCGCGCAGCTATGCCGCGCCGTCATTAGTTCAACAACTTGTCTATGAGTGAACCAATGACGATGCAGTTACACTGCGTTATTGAAAAAGGCTTCAGTGACGGGGAAAAAGGGAGACTTTTCCCCATACGCAGTACGAGTGAAGTATCGAAAAGGAACACAGACTTGCACGATCCACACCACTCTGTTTTACCTTGTTAAAGCCTGTAATGTTTAGTAGGGAACTCATTTTGCAGGATTGAAAGCCTTGTACTGTAACATTTTTCCACTTTGATCCGCATGCGTTCACAGCTGGCAATAAACCCATTCTGAAGTAAGACTCTGTCTGTGTTTGTCTGTTTCTGACACCTGAAGAGAGTGAAAAAACTGCAGTGTTATTGAGATCTTGCCTTTCGATACATATGAACATCTTTGTATGAATATATATATTTTTGTTTATTTATTTGTTCACTTTAAGAAATGATTGTAATTGTAACTGTTCCAAACTGTAAAAAAATGCTGCAGTAAAAACCTGTTAATTGGTAAACAGTAAGTACTATCAAAGTCCCTTAGAACAAGTCCGATCTACTTCAATGGGGAATCCTGAAATCTTAAAAACCGCTTGACTAATTCGCATTTAATATCATATTTCAAATCAGCAACAAAATCGGACATAAAATGTACCATCAAATTTTATTTCTTATGCTCAAATGGCGTGGAAA
Organism: Megalobrama amblycephala; assembly: GCF_018812025.1. NCBI lineage: Eukaryota > Metazoa > Chordata > Actinopteri > Cypriniformes > Xenocyprididae > Megalobrama > Megalobrama amblycephala. The sequence goes on along the minus strand of NC_063052.1, from coordinate 42,970,376 downwards.
AGCCTATTTGGTAGGCAAGAGCAGCCCATGTGCCCATCCTTAGCGCACGTTTTTATTGCAACCGTTTTTAATGTACCGTTTTTGGAAGTAAAAAAGAACAAATCATCTTATAATTTACAGTGAAAGCCGGAAACTGACATTACCACAATTCTGTGACACTTCACATTTGATGTTTTTAATTGTAATAATTGTTCATTTTTAGTTTTTGTTAACATTTATGTACATTTCGGTTTTGTATTTGTTTCATGATGATTTCTCACTAGCAAGTTTTTTTTTTTTTTTTTTTTTTTTAAAGCAAACATTTGACATTTGTCATTTTAATTCAAATTTGCACATGTGCATGAACCAATGCTTGCTTTTTTAAAACACTGAAGATGTGAAACGTAACGTTTAATTTAATTTCAGGTGAAACCGCTAAAATGTAACCAAATAAAATACTACTAATATTTTGTGCTAATAATTTAAAACTGAACCATATTTTTATTTCTTGTAATGACAGTAAATAATTTCCTCATCTTGATTGAACAGGATAAAACTTTATTAATCCCAAACAACATGTTAATCTTCCATTACAGACAATAACAATGAGCTTCATCTTTAGAAACTGTTCAAAATAAAGTGCACAGATTAAGCGGTCTGCTGTATCAAAGATAAGTGACAGAAAAAATGCTAGAAACGTCAGACATATTAAAGGTGCCACAATGTAAACAAGACAAGAGTTGTGATTTAATAGCTGTAGGTGTAAATTGACTTGTAAGAGAGATGTTTGTGTTGGTTTCTTCATTAGGAAACGCAGCATAGGCAATAACTGAATACATCAAAGCTGATTATTAATGTGATCCAGCGGTGTTGGGGACGTCTCGTGTTCCTCACAGGTTCTTCAGCGCGTCTGGACCCCTCAAGATTGTCCAGCCAGTGCGGAGGCCAGCTGGCTTTAATACTGGGACGATCCTTCACCATTTCATAATACTCCATCAGTCGAGGGCATTTCTCTTTAGGACAGCTGCCAAACAGAAACAGATCAAACATTAAACCAGCCTCTGATCCGAACCTTAACCTGACGATATGATCAAACATGCCGTCATGGAGAAGGATTGATTATTAATCCACTCACTGAAGTCGCGGGAAAAAATGCGATGATGGGGAAACAAACCACGTCCGCCATGGTGAAGTTCTTGCCGGCGAGGTACGACCCTTTACCCATCTGACGAACAAATGACATTCAGTAATATTGATTTGACAGATGAGAATAAAACTACAACTGAATTGATCTGATTTTTGAATTTGTCTCATATTTGATGAAGTTTGCATCACTGATTCTGTTATTGTCCAGTTTATTACTGAAACAATCTGTACTGTATAAAGTGCTATAGAGATAAAGCTGACTTAAAACACAACCTTCTCCAAGTATCCGTCCCACAGTTTCAGCTCGGTTACTAAATTCTCTTTATTCCTCTTCAGGGCCGATTCGTGTTGCTCTTCTTCAGGTACATGCCACTTATAGAAGGCCACGTCATCTGCACACACAAGAATTCAACACAAAATAACTGGTTTATCTGGTTGATCATGGTGCCCCATAATTTTACTCAATACAATTATAACAGAAGTTTGATAAATGTTCACCACACGAACCATTTATCCGCTCGCCTCAAACGGCAGTGCAGCACAAGCTTATAAGATCTGTCTCGACCACTAAACAACGCTGTGAGAAACGCTTGAAGTCAGCGAAGAACGTGAACATCTCTGCGATTTAAACTAGCGCTGATATTCTCAACTGCACTGACAAACAAGAGAAACATTGTGCCATGAATGATCCAGTTGGAAGTCTTTTCAATCAACAAATCACCTTATTTACCATGGATTTACACAGGATCTCAACTGGATCTCAGGTGTGGCGGGTAGGAATGATGTGTACAACTAGGATCTCAAACAACAATCAACCAAGATCTTATTACTTGTTACTTATTAATTATATAAATATTTTTATGCTTTGTGGTGTTTACACATGTAAGAAGTTCAGTAAAACACTCAGATCAGGAGGTTTGGAGAAGTTTTTGGACTTCTGATAAAAATGTTACCATGGTTTTAAATGCCAAAACTTTTGATTGATTTGAGATATCAACTGTAGCCCAGATGCAGTTAACATGACTGAACAAGCCCAAACTTGATTTATGACCTGTCATATATACTGTCTAGTCATCATGACAAGCAAAAATAACTCAATAAATTGCATCACTTTTTCTCTGGTTTTCTCAGCAGTGTTGTAACATAAGAACCTCCAAACATGATCAAAATCTATTTTCTCCAAAATTTTAAAGGTTTTCTATCAAACGAGACCATGTTATTTTTTTGGAGAGTTATTAAATATGCAACTTGAAATCACATGAAATCATTAAAAATGTCTTCAGGGTGTAAGGGGTTAACAGTGACAGTCAACAGAGAGATTAAATATCACTTATATAAAGCTTGAATGATCAGGATCGGCAAAAAAGAATCAGTAGTTCGTCTCGGCTGTAAAAATCCTGATTGGAGGATCCCTAGTTATAATGTTACATGTTCATTTATAACGAGTTATTTTGCCTTTTTATCAAATACAGAACGAATCCTGTTATTTGAATGTTTTACATGTAAGAGACATAACGGTTGCAAACATCAAGCTGTCAATTAATAAACACTTGTTGTCATGAACTTATTTTTTTGTCTTTTTTTTAAATAGTAACTCAAACCACGAGTGCTCGAGTAACTCTGGTATTGTTCTGACAAGTAACAGACTAGGAGAAATCAGCTTTAAATGTTCATGATTTAAATCTCTTACACATTTTCTGCTGAAGGTTGCTGGTCTCAAACATCCGCTGGTAGACGAGCGCCTGTTCAGCTGGATCATCTGGGATCAGACGGGTTCCTTGAGACTTGAACGCACTCTAGAAACCACAAACATTTACGTGATGCTCATCTTAAGTTTGGATCTGTTCATTTATTACAAAAAATCTATTATTATTACTACTCTCCCTTGAAATTCATGGATTTAATTTCAATTCCAAAAGTTGTTTTGGTATTTTTCTTTAAGTTTTAAGTAAAAAATATCCATGTGTAATTATTCTAAGATGATAATGAAGAAAAGCACATTGAGAGACATAGAAGCACAAAAACTTTCCCATCAAGCACTACTACTATCTAATATTTTTTATTATTGTGAACAGCCCTTAACTGTCAAGTACTTAAAGGTGCTCTATGTAAGTTTTTGACTGTACTAAAGCATAAAAATACCATAATATGCTTGCAGATATGTATTAAAGATGCTGAGTTCACATACTAGTTTCTCTGAAAACCATTGCTACATCCAGTTATTTTACTTTGAAATTTGCGTTCCGTGTCGGAATTTCTGTTTTTGTTTCAAGGCCGCACATTGGCAATTTACCCAATAGTATTTCGCCACTCCGGGTTGCCAGTTGGTGGAAAACACATGCAGCGAATTGCAGCCATGGAAGCCAGTGAACAAACTGGGTCAAAGATTGCAGATTCTACCTGACCTAAAAAGCTTCAGCATCCATCTAAAAATCTCATCATAAATCAATAAATCAACTAATTATCTTACAGTGTGTAAGTCTCCTCGCCTTCCAATATCAATTGAGCTCGCTCCTGTTGCATGTCCTCAAACTGGCAACCCGCAAGAGTGTTGAGTCTGAGGAGGAGGGGTGGGGCAAACTATATTTTGAATTTGGCCTGCAGTACCCATTTCAACCACTAGCTGTAATTCTTACATAGGGCACCTTTAACTATCATTTTTGCCACACAAGATTATTCATGCTTTTGTAAATCATAATTATGACATAAGCCAAAATGATGAGATGCTAATTCATAATTATGAGATAAATTATCAAAACTTTGATTTTTTTCATAATAATGACATAAAAAGTAAGTTATGACGTCATAATGATTATTGCTGCATCATAATTTCGGTTTTACGACTTAATGTTATGACTTCAACTTTTTATCTCGAATATGAATTAGTATGTCATAATTATGATGACTTTCTGTCATAATTTGATTTTTTACTTTTTATGTATGGCTAGTATGTCATAATTTCTACTTTTATATCACAACTTTGACTTTTTTTTGTTATTAAGATTTACCAAACTTTGAGTCTTATGTGGCAGGAATGGGCTCTCATTGTCAACTGAGTTTATAAGAATTATAACGCTTTCGGTTTGTGTGAGTTAGAATTTGGCACAGATTTATTTCTACGAACATTAGATTCTATAATGAAACCGTTTTACCTCCAGATAGAGACACGCGGCGAAAGACTCGTTCACGATGAGGTCTCCGTGCTTGAAAGTTGGAAGCTGCAAAAATAAAAATGAAATAAACAGAATTAAAGTGCAATATTAAAACAAAAGTATGGCAAATGTTATGTCGCTTCATTAAAGTTGCATATGTATAAAACACTTAATGCAATCATAAGAAATCACATAATTCAAACACGCGTTTGTAAAGCAGCTGAACGCGCCTGAGCTCTGGGATTGAGAGCCTTCACTTCTGCACTCTGGTGTTCTTTCTTGTCAAACGACAAAAGTTTGTGTTTGTATCCCTGCAGCTTCTTCTCCTCCAGCGCGATCATGATCCTCCAGCACGGCGGAGAGCCCGAAGCCCAGTAAAGCATCATATTCTGCGCCATGACTGTTAATGTCGAGTTTAATCAGGAAATGTGGCTGTAACTGTGTGTGAGAACACCAGATTTTTGCTGCGTCAGAATGAATAAACACTTGGCGTTTCGAGTCTGACAACACGTGGGCGTGGTTTGTTCTCAAACTCAAGGAGCAGGGAGCATGCGCAGTCCATGTGAAGACGCGCGCCTAAACGGTGAAGATCACGTAGGTTCTTAAAGGAGTAGTTCCCACAAAATTGAAAATTACCCCATAATTTACCTCAAGCCATCGTATAGGTGTATGACTTTCAGACGAACACAATTGGAGTTATATTAAAATAATATCCTCTTGCTTTGTAATGCATTAAATAGTGTCTGACTTTTTAAAACTCCAAAAGTGCATCCATTCCATCATAAAAGCAATCCATACGACTACAGTGGGTTCAGTAGGGTGTTTGGGGGGCCCCCGCGATTTCTCCCGAGGGGTACCCCACCCCAGCTAACCAAAATACGTGACTGTTACGTAACTTCAACGTAATTTGGTGACCAAACTTTCGTCGTGGCGACGTAACTAGTTACGTTGTCTCAACCGGAAAAGTGAAATTCCCGGATACGTTGCCACAACTTTTGTGACGTTGCCAGTTAGTAACTGCGACGTCGTGGCAACGTTGTGTATCATTGGTTGTGTATTGGTAATCAGTTGGTAATTTTTATATTTATTTATTTTTCTATGGGCGGACATGCAGTAGTTTAACCTAATTTATGTCCTCATTTGCCCAAACTAATTTAAAGGCTATTCCAACAGCTGTGAACAATGAATGTAGAGCTCAAAATGAATTCAATTCATTTATTTTGAAAAACATGCAGAACATGAACAAAAATCCAAATAAAAATAATGAAATACACCCAAACTATAAATAAAAACATATCGCCTACAGCGAAACATAAAATAAAAACATTCAAGACGTTTTGCACTCAGTATCATTAAAAACATATGCTATGTTAGCGTACCATTTTGCCAACATATATTTCAGACGTTCAATCACAGAGGTAAAAATATTAACATAAAGTACTTAAGGTAGACTGTGGGTAATGTTACTTAACCAATCTGACGCAGTTGTTGAACTTTATTGCTATAAAACTGACGAGAAACACGGAGAAACGTCGACGCCGTCCTCTCCAGCAGCTTGAATGTTTTCCCGGTTGCCATGGCAACTCTAACGGCCACCAGCACTAACGTAAACATAACAATAAAAAAAGGTTTTGCGTCTTTCCAAAGTTAACTTTATACATTTTTATAAAAGCCATTTATTCGTTGTCACCTCGGAAAAATAAATTCTTCTCTCAGAAAAATTTACTTTACTCTCTTGTCAACATACTGTGCGCGCGGCGCGCACTCCATTTGTGGAGGCGCGCGCTGTATTTCACGTCACTATATATAAAAAGCCATCATCCATATTCTGACTTGGTGAAAAGAAACATTTTTTTTTTCTTAGGGGACATTTCGGTCTTGTGTCTGACGTTTAATTACACATTTTAAATGGCAAATTCTGGTAATAATAACATATAAAGAACGCATAAATGATGGTAATGAAATTACCAGCACATGACGTTGCTGTAACGTTGCCAGTAAGTCATGGAATGACCATTATATTACGAATAGAGTACGTATCTGGAACGTCCTTGGTAATCTTATAAAGGTAGGGGGTCGTACTGACGACGTTGTGAGATGGTAATTTGATGGTAATAATATTACGGGCATACAACGTTGTAGTTACGTTACTAGTAAGTCATGGAATTACCAATATATTACGAATAGAGTACGTATCTGGGACGTCCTTGGTAATCTTATAACGTTAGGGGGTCGTTCTCACGACGTTGTGAGATGGTAATCTGAAGGTAATGAAATTACTGGCATGCGACGTCGTAGTTACGTTGTCAGTTAGTAAGTCATGAAATTACCAAAAAGTACGAATACATTACATAACTGTTACGTCGTGTGTTAGCTGGGACGGTGGTGTAGGTGATACGCAGGTATATGCCGTATACCCACTAGGAAAGGTCAAGGATTTGCATATACCCGCTTTAAAGCAGTAACTTTTTTACCTTCATAAATAGTTTTCTAAGTCCTTACAATGGTTAACTGACTTGTAGTGGTGTGTTTGAGGCGTGCACTAACCCCCTCTGGCACGTCTACGCCAGAAAACAGCACTTGCAAGTTGAGCTGCGCCGACCCGACACAATCTCGCCTCATGTTCACATTCACACGAGAGTGACAAAATACTTTACGGTAATTCAAAAACAATGTATATATTATGACATTATAAGACAATTTCGAAAATTACCCACCTCCATCGAGATTTCTTGTACTGTATTTGCAAAACTACTGCGCTGGTGAGCGTTGTAGTCCAGAGCTGCGCTTGGAGTATTTACGACAGTGTGATTCACTGAATGAACCTGTAGGGGGAGCTTCGCAAATACTGAGTTCCGCTTTAAAAAGCGCGAGGATACGGATTTGGCGCTCTATGCCGTGACAGATCGTAACGCCTCAGTTCTAGAGAAGCGGCAGCCTGAACTGATCCTCTCCTCTGCTTTAATACCAGTTACAGCGCAAAATAAACATGAATGAACAACTAAAGGTGTGTTAAAAGATACAGTTCAATTTATCTAAATCCATATCATGTCTCATGTAATCGCGCTCAATGTTAACACATATTCTAATGACTCTTACAAATGAGTCTCTGATCGGATCTCTGCAGCTTCATACTTACCTGGCAGGGGTGACACTGTGATCATGAAGGTGGTTCATCTTGAGTGAGGATCAGTCAATGCATTCAGACTGGTTTGATCTCAACGAATTCCCCAAATGTGGGAATCTCGACTGCATAATTTGTGTTAGTGGGGACTGCGTTTGCGCTCTCTTCTCATAGACTGGTCAAAAATAGGTAAATTATGGATTTCGGAATGTAATTATGTAGATTGAGTTATGGACAATTACGGTGTAATGGTGGAAAACATCGTGAGTAAACCATATATATTTCTACTTAAAAAGAAACTTTGCCCCGGTTTTATCTCCGCTTTAAACTCGGTATTTTCTTTTTCTTATCATGTTTCTATTGTATTGTGAATGTTAATTCAATGTTTGTTGCATTATTTTAGTGCCGTGTGTTTTATGACATTTCGCGCCTTCTAGTTTTTACCCAAAGTCCCTTTAAGACAAGTCATTTCACTCGGCGGCCATCTTTGAAACGCCTCTCGGGCATCATGCAATCTCTTTGAATGGGGAAACATCAAATTCTCCAAAACTGTTCGCCAACCTTACGGTTAAATTTCATATTTGAAATCACCAATAAAATCTAACAACAACCGGCTCATAAATTTAGTTTCTAAACGCTCGAATCATGACAAAAAACTGTATTTTTCAGGCTAGATCAAGCTAATGCGCAGACCTAAATGCGCGTCTCTTTGGAGGCGCGCGTCTGACTGTTTCTATAGAAACCGGTGATTCTAACGGGCGCTGAAGTGACACGATGACTTTACCAGTCGGTGATTGGCTCTTATTTAGAAGGCGGGACTTATTCCGCCATATTGCGCGTTACACTTTCTCCCATTCAAAACAATACGAGTGACACGTCTTGTGTTATTCTATAGTCTTTTTTTAACTCAGCTGGTGGAAAAGCTCTTTGATTCTGCATCTTTCTTACTTTGTCATGGTGTTTGTCAGTATAGTCTATGTCAAAGATGCAAAATAGATAATTTTTGGTATGTTTTTTTATTAATTATTGGTATTTGTTTATTTTTATTTATTAATATTAGTATTATTATTCGTTATTTTATTTTGCGAGCACTCGTGGTTTATGTGACCATTGAACAAAAGACAAAAAATAATAGTTCATGACAACAAGTGTTTGTTAATTGACAGCTTGATGTTTGCATCTGTTACATGTAAAACATTTTGTATTTGACATAAAGGCAAAATAACTCGTTATAAATGAACATGTAACATTATAACTAAAGATGCTCCAATCAGGATTTTTGCTGCTGAGACGAACTACTGATTCTTTTTTGGCCGATCCTGATCATTCAAGCTTTATATAAGTGATATTTAATCTCTCTGTTGACTGTCACTGTTAACCCCTTACACCCTGAAGGCATTTTTAATGATTTCAAGTTGCATATTTAATAACTCCCCCCCCCCCCCCCCCCAAAAAAAAAAAACATGGTCTCGTTTGATAGAAAACCTTTAAAATTTTGAAAAAAAAAAAAAAAAAAAGATTTCGATCATGTTTGGAGGTTCTTATGTTACAACACTGCTGAGAAAACCCCAGAAAAAGTGATGCAATTTATTGATTTATTTTGTTACTATTTTTGCTTGTCATGATGACTCACCGCAGGTAACTCATAATCTGCAGTTGTTACTCCTGTCTCCTGACAAAAACATTGCATGCAGCACCTGTGGAGTGTGGAAAGTTACTGGAGCGCGCAGCCGCGCACGTCTCTCACAAGGAACGTCACGGCAGTGATTGACAAGCCAGAGGGCCAATCTGGCTGATGTTTTTAAGGCCCTACCTCGTGCACAGATGATGTATATTAATATTATTCCTTTCAGTGCACCTAATAAATAGTCTTTTATCAGTTAGTAAAGACAGTTTCAAGTAATATTGCAAAAATGTATAAAACAAAACATCCTCTTTAGCACCTTTACTACGTCTGACGTTTTCACCATCCGTTCTGTCACTTGTCTTTGAAACTAACCTTACATTTCATATTATTTTACACTAAAATACAAATAAATGTACAATTTTTGGAAGTTGGAGACATCTCGTGTTCCTCACAGGTTCTTCAGCGCGTCCTGACCAACAGGATTGTCCAGCCAGTGCGGAGGCCAGCTGGCTTTAATACTGGGACGATCCTTCACCATTTCATAATACTCTATCAGTCGAGGGCATTTCTCTTTAGGACAGCTGCCAATCAGAAACAGATCAAACATTAAACCAGCCTCTGATCTGAACCTTAACCTGACGTTATGATCAAACATGCCGTCATGGAGAAGGATTGATTATTAATCTACTCACTGAAATCGTGGGAAATATGCGATGGTGGGGAAACAAACCACGTCCGCCATGGTGAAGTTCTTGCCGGCGAGGTACGACCCTTTACCCATCTGACAAACAAATGACATTCAGTAATATTGATTTGACTGCACTGATACTATCATATGTTTATTACTATTACAGTTTATTACTGTGAATCTGCTTTGAAACAATCTGTACTGTATAAAGTGCTACAGAGATAAAGCTGACTTGATTTAAAACACGACCTTCTCCAAGTATCCGTCCCACAGTTTCAGCTCGGTAACTAAATTCTCTTTATTCCTCTTCAGGGCCGATTCGTGTCGCTCTCCTTCGGGTACGAACCACTCATAGAAGGCCACGTCATCTGCACACACAAGAATTCAACACAAAATTTATTTGGCTGATCACTGTCCCCTATAATTTTCCTCAATAGAAGTTTGATAAATGTTCGCCACACAAACCATTTATCCGCTCGCCTCAAACGGCAGTGCAGCACAAGCTTATCAGATCTGTCTCGATCACGCAACCACTAAACAAAGCTGTGAGAAGTGCTTGAATTCAGTGAAGAACACGAATGTCTCAGTGATTTAAACTAGTTTAAAGCCAGCGCTGATATTCTCAACTGCACTGACAAACAAGAGAAACATTGTGCCATGAACGATCCAGTTGGAAGTCTTTTCAATCAATCCGGATCAAAACACAGGCGAAGAAGAAGCAGAAAGTGATAAAAGCATTGCCAATAATCACATTCTATGACTCAATGATATTTACTAAATTTGGCCGATCTCACAAATTGAACGCAATTTGATGATGTAAAAGCATAAAAATTGTAAACAGTATAATGAGCGTTTTGCACCACATTCCATTTTGTAATGCATAACTTTTTGCCGGCATGGTCTGAAGATGATACGATTCAATTTTGGTGAAAATTGGACCATCGGTCTAGGAGTAGTTTGAAAAAGTATGATTTTAAAGAAAATCAAAATAATGGACAGGAAGTTTGGCTGACTATGGTAAAATTGGCATTAATGTCCTCAGCATGACCCACGGAATCTAATAAGACCAGTCTCATTACAATAGGCCACATTTATATAAAGCTATTAGCATTTTTTGTTTTTAAATTTCATTGTAACATTTGACCACATGGTGGCACTGTCTCAAAACCCTTTGAGTACCTTCAGAGCATGGTGCCAATGGCACATATTGAGTTTCGTAATGGTACATCGATAGTTAAAGGTGCTAAAGAGCACCTTTAATTATTTTATATCATAATATTTTATTATGATATTTTATATCATATTTTATATCATAATACTGTATTGTTGTTAATGGCAATTTCATGTTTTGTTTAATTATAGCGCCACCAAGAGGTACAATCCCACTACTTTTTTTATGTGTCCTCAGAGTGAGCCCATACATGTCTGTGTCAAATTTGGTGCAAATATCTCTTTTCATTTTGGAGTTTTAGACATTTATGTGTATGAGTGCATAAAAAATGACCTACGGGCAACTTTCATTAGATTTTTTTGCCACATCCTATCAAAATTTTGACATTTGGGCTTTAACATGTAGTAACTAACTATGGTTCAGTGTTTCCTACGTTTCTGGACTAACGGTTTAGAAGATACTCGCAGAAGTTTTTTATGCTCTAAATTACTATGTTGCACAAACCATAAGGCGAAACTTAGCATGTTTGGTATCGTTGGACTCGGCAAGGATTCAGTGTAATGAAAATAAGTCAAATAAGTCAACCACATCCAAAGTTATAAGCATATAAATAATTTTTTTCTCCACTAGGTGACGCTGGTCCGAAACTTCTCAGGCTCCTTCGGGGCATCGTGCTTATGACCCATACAGAGTTTCATAACGATACGCTAATGCGTTCATAAAATACAGTATTTTAGCACAAAATTCAAGTTTCATAACGATACGCTGCGTTCATAAAATACAGTATTTTAGCACAAAATTTGAGTTTCATAACGCTATGCTAATGCGTTCATAAAATACAGTATTTTAGCACAAAATTCGAGTTTCATAACGCTACGCTAATGCATTTTTATAAAATACAGTATTTTAGCTCAAAATTCGAGTTTCATAACGCTACGCTAATGCGTTCATAAAATACAGTATTTTAACACAAAATTCGAGTTTCATAACGCTACGCTAATGCATTTTTATAAAATACAGTATTTTAGCTCAAAATTCGAGTTTCATAATGCTACGCTAATGCGTTCATAAAATACAGTATTTTAGCACAAAATTCGAGTTTCATAACGCTACGCTAATGCGTTCATAAAATACAGTATTTTAGCAAAAAATTTCGAGTTTCATAACGCTACGCTAATGCGTTCATAAAATACAGTATTTTAGCTCAAAATTCGAGTTTCATAACGCTACGCTAATGCGTTCATAAAATACAGTATTTTAGCTCAAAATTCGAGTTTCATAACGCTACGCTAATGCGTTCATAAAATACAGTATTTTAGCACAAAATTCCGAGTTTCATAACGCTACGCTAATGCGTTCATAAAATACAGTATTTTAGCTCAAAATTCGAGTTTCATAACGCTACGCTAATGCGTTCATAAAATACAGTATTTTAGCTCAAAATTCGAGTTTCATAACGCTACGCTAATGCGTTCATAAAATACAGTATTTTAGCTCAAAATTCGAGTTTCATAACGCTACGCTAATGCGTTCATAAAATACAGTATTTTAGCTCAAAATTCGCTAGTTTCATAACGAGTTTCATAACGCTAATGCGTTCATAAAATACAGTATTTTAGCTCAAAATTCGAGTTTCATAACGCTACGCTAATGCGTTCATAAAATACAGTATGCGCTTTTCATAAAATACAGCTCAAAATTCGAGTTTCATAACGCTACGCTAATGCGTTCATAAAATACAGTATTTTAGCACAAAATCAAAATACGCTCGTTCATAAAATACAGTTTTTAGCATAGTTTCAAACGCTACGCTAATGCGTTCATAAAAGTATTTAGCAAAATTCGAGTTTCATAACGCTACGCTAATGCGTTCATAAAATACAGTATTTTAGCTCAAAATTCGAGTTTCATAACGCTACGCTAATGCGTTCATAAAATACAGTATTTTAGCTCAAAATTTGAGTTTCATAACGCTACGCTAATGCATTTTTATAAAATACAGTATTTTAGCTCAAAATTCGAGTTTCATAACGCTACGCTAATGCGTTCATAAAATACAGTATTTTAGCTCAAAATTCGAGTTTCATAACGCTACGCTAATGCGTTCATAAAATACAGTATTTTAGCTCAAAATTTGAGTTTCATAACGCTACGCTAATGCGTTCATAAAATACAGTATTTTAGCTCAAAATTCGAGTTTCATAACGCTACGCTAATGCGTTCATAAAATACAGCATTTTAGCACAAAATTCAAAATGGCCGATGGCCAAAATGGATATCATTCGACTCAGCATGATGCCCTGAATCTAACAAGAAGTTATAAGCAAAAACAGCAATTATTCGTATCTCCAGGCCAGTAGCTGGCGCTGCGCTGAAACACTGCATGTTGCCTCAGGACATGCTTGTGATGACATGCACCAAGCTTGCGGAGATACAGCCTTATGTCTATTTTCGCAAGCACTACGTAAAATTCAGTCATGTGTTTTTCGAGAACGGTTTGAGAAATCGACTTGAATTCCATAACTTTTGGTCGTCATGGTCTGAAGATGATCTGGTTCAATTTTCGTGAAAATCATAGCAACGGCCTAGGAGGAGTTAGAAAAAGTAGTTGTTTTTTTCGGGAAAATTCAAAACGGCGGAAAAAAATTAATTTTGTTTCTAGCCCTTACAGTTCAAATGTTATTAGCATAAATGTGAGTGAAACTTTGGACAGTTGGTGGCGCTAGAAGAATTGAGTTAGAGACTGCAAATTTGCTCTGTTGACAGGTCAGACTGCCAAATTTCATAACTTTACTGCATTTACTTTAAATGTTCATGATTTAAATCTCTTACCCATTTTCTGATGCAGGTTGTTGGTCTCAAACATCCGCTGGTAGACGAGCGCCTGTTCAGCTGGATCATCTGGGATCAGACGGGTTCCTTGAGACTTGAACGCACTCTAGAAACCACAAACATTTACGCGAAACATTTACTATTACTCTCCCTTTGAAAAGCACAAATTCAGTTTCATTTTCAAACGTTGTTTTGATATTTTTCTTGGAGTTTTAAGTTAAAAAAAATCTACATGTGTAAATATTCTAAGATGGTAATAAAGAAAAACACAGAGACATTGAAGCACAAAAAATACATTTCTGTCATGACAACTCTGAGATTTGAGAATGCATGCAAAAACATTGAAATATATATTTTTTATATTTTTGTGGACTGCCCTTAGCTGTCTAGTATGAAAGCCTATTTTTGCCACATGAGAAAAAAACATGCTTTTGTAAATCATAATTATGACATAAGTCAAAATGATGACAAACTAATTCATAATTATGAGAAGAAAAAATAAAGAGAAAAATAATTAAGAAATTAACCATTCTCATGTGGCGGAATGGACTCTCATGGTCAAGTGAGTTTTTGCTGAGCATCTTAATTGCTTATTTATAAGAATTATAACAATTTTTGATTGTGTGAGTTAAATTAAGGCACATATTTCTACGAACATTAGGTTCTCGCCACGCCTTTCTGTAATGAAACAGTTTTACCTCCAGATACAGACACGCGGCGAAAGACTCGTTCACGATGAGGTCTCCATGCTTGAAAGTTGGAATCTGCAAATAAATAAAATTGCAATATTAAAGCAAAAGTTGGGCAAATGTTTTGTCGCTTCACTAAAGTTGCATACGTAGAAAACATGTAATGCAATCATATGAAATCACACACAACGCGCGTTTGTAAAGCAGCTGAACGCACCTGAGCTCTGGGATTGAGAGCCTTCACTTCTGCACTCTGATGCTCTTTCTTGTCAAACGACAAAAGTTTGTGTTTGTATCCCTGCAGCTTCTTCTCCTCCAGCGCGATCATGACCCTCCAGCACGGCGGAGAGCCCGAGACCCAGTAAAGCATCATATTCTGCGCCATGACTGTTAATGTCGAGTTTATTCAGGAAATGTGGCTGTAACTGTGTGTGTGGACACTAGATTTTTGCTGAATCAGAATAAACACTTGGCGTTTCGAGTCTGACAACACGTGGGCGTGGTTTATTCTCAAACTCAAGGAGCAAGGAGCATGCGCAGTCCATGTGAAGACGCGCGCCTAAGCGGTGAAGATCACGTAGGTTATTAAAGGAATAGTTCACACAAAATTGAAAATTACCCCATAATTTACCTCAAGCAATCGTATAGGTGTATGTCTTTCATCTTTCAGCCGAACGCAATCGGAGTTATATTAAATAATATGGCATTAAAGGTGCAATATGTAATTTTTTTGCAGTAAAATATTCAAAAAACACTAGGCCAGAGTTATATATTTTGTTCACTTGAGTACTTAGTATATCCAAAATGTTTCCAACTATTTGTAAATCGTGAGAAAATTGCAATTTTAACCAAGGCTCTGGGACATGTGAGGAGTCGCCTGTCAATGGCGTCAGACCCGCGTTACCCTCGGTTTCCGGTTTTATTTTATAGAAACCATGGAAACAACAAAGATGCTTTAATGTATTACATGTTTTAATAGACAACTGTTTGGTTATGTATATAGACAGAAAACAAATTATTGTTATATAGCTCAACATGCTTAGTCTTATTGTTTATATAATTTTCTTGATTTTTTGTAAGTACCATGCTTTACCATGCCTCAGAGAAAACACTATTTTGTCAAGTAGCTAACATAGCATAGATGCAGCTTTATTTTTAGTAACAGTAATACAGCATTTTCTCCATCATACAATACGTTTTAAAATTAATTGCATGCCATTTATCAACACAAGCCATCCAGTATTTAATATCTTACTGCAGTGTGTAACAGTGTCTCACAGCAGCCGTCAAACAAACGCACAGAGTAACGTTATAACATCATTTTCATCATACTCAAATGTATCTAATATGATCGTTCAGCTCCCACAACACTCGGTCTGCTCTGCTTCATACTACAGTAACATTAATAATCACATCCATGAACATGATTTCTGCCCGAGTCATATCCCGATTTATTTCCACCGGCTGTGAGGTGAAGACCACATGTCCCAAGATTCTGCGCTCAAACTTGGCTACGCAAATCAAGCTACGCCTTTGTTTTGAATAGGCGCCGCCTAGCGGATGGAAAAACTACATAGTGCACCTTTAAATAGTGTCTGACTTTTTAAAACTCCAAAAGTGCATCCATTCCATCATAAAAGTAATCCATATGACTACAGTGGGTTAATTCTGAAGCTCTGTTTATCATATTAGATACATTTGAGTGTGTTGAAAATTATGTTATAGCGTTACTCTGTGCGTTTGCTCGGTGGCTGCTGTGAGACACTGTTACACACTGCAGTAAGATAGATCGATTTTAGAATATCATATTAAATATTGGACGTCTTGTTGATAAATGGCATGCAATTAATTTTAAAACAAATTGTATGATGGAGAAAATTATGTATTACTGTTAATAAAAATAAAGCTGCATCTGATTATGCTATGTTAGCTACCTGACAAAATAATGTTTTTCTCTGAGGCATGGTAAAGGTACTCGCAAAAAATCAAGAAAATTAGATTTAAACAATAAGACTAAACGTGTTGAGCTATATAATAATAATTTGTTTTCTGTCAGTAAATATATCAAAACAGTTGTTCCTTGCCTATTAAAAATTTAATATATTAAAGCGTCTTTGGTGTTTCCATGGTTTCTACAAAATAAAACCGGAAACCGAAGGTAACGCGGGTATGACGCAATTGACAGGCGACTCCTCACACGTCCCGGAGCCTTGGTTAAAATTGCAATTTTCTCACGATTTACAAATAGTTGGAAACATTTGAGATATCGTAAGTACTCAAGTGAACAATATAACACTGGCCTAGTAGTTTTTGGATATTTTACTGCAAATATATTTCATATTACACCTTTAATCAATAATAATAGGCTTTGTGAACCTGTACAGCGTTTCCAGTTTTTTAAACGATATACTCCTTCCTACACCAATAGAGGGTATGCATCGACGTCACTTTCCAGCCGGAACGCGCTCCCTCAGCTGGACTGAGTGGCAAAAGAACCTGCTGCATGACTGGATTTAATAGAGGAAACTGAGAAAACGCGAGTAAAACAAACGATTACACTAAAGGTTGAGCTCGAAAGTGTTCTTTACAACTTGTCAAATAAACAACCATGGATATTGACATGTAGCCAGGAATTGTGGAATTTCCTGACATTTGTATGTGCCTGATTTCGACGCGGGGGAAATACATAAAGCAAATCTGCCTGTGAATATTTTATAATACTACAATATAGGTACGTTTAAATCCGAGTAATCACTTATATAAATGTTATATATATCGTCATATTGTCCAGCCCTAAAACTTGTGTAGCCTAGTTTTTGTCAGTGTTTATTTAAAAACACCCAATTATGCAGAATATAAGATGGTAATTGATGCGTTGTCAACACAATTTATAACAATACAATACGGATGACTCTTATGAAGCTTAATTCGATTTGTTCCTGGCATTTATCTGATTCTCAACTCGGTGTAATTGAAATCGTTATAACTCGACCGTATGTTCCTCGAGTCACGTGTTGATGTTCGTTATAGTCACCGTTGATGTGAACGGTCTCGCGCAGAACGAGTCTCTAATCAGATCACCACGGTTTCATACTTAACTTGCAGGAGTGACACTATGATCAAGACTGGTTTGACATAAACGAGTTACCCAAATGTGGGAATTTCGACTACAGAATTTGTGTTAGTGGGGTACTGCGTTCCCGATCCCCTCATGATCTGGTAAAAAATACATCATTACAGACTTTTGAATGAATTTAGTAGTTGAATTAGGGATAATTACATTTTAACAGCTTTTAATGTCATGAAAAAACTATATTTTTACTTTAAAAAAAAATGTTTGCCCTAGTTTTATCTTCGCTTTTCTTTCTTATCGTGTTTCTCTTTGTATTGTGAATGTTAAATCAATGTTTATTGCATTATTTTAGTGCCGTGTGTTATGTATGACATTTCGCGCGTTTTTACCTCAGCTCGTGGAAATGCTATTTCTTCATGTCTTTCTTACTTTGTCATGCTGTTTGTCAGTATGTCAAAGGTGCAAAATAGATCATTTTTATTGATTAATTATTGTTATTTGTTTATTTTTATTAGCATTATTATTATTCGTTATTTTATATCGCGAGCAGCAGTGCTACCTCCGGCCGGCAGATGGCAAATTGTCGTCACAGCCATCCGTGTGATGCAGCAAAATCCGGTGTCTGCACAGTAACAGCTACAGTTCGTGGCTGAACTCGACACTAACAGTCATGGCGCAGAATATGATGCTTTACTGGGGCTCGGGCTCTCCGCCGTGCTGGAGGGTCATGATCGCGCTGGAGGAGAAGAAGCTGCAGGGATACAAACACAAACATCTGTCGTTTGACAAGAATGAGCACCAGTGTGCAGAAGTGAAGGCTCTCAATCCCAGAGTTCAGGTGCGTTCAGCTGCATAACGTTGTGTGTGATTTAAAATGATTGCATTACGTGCTTACTATTTATGCAACTTTAATGATGCGACAAAACATTTTCCAAAATATTGCACTTTTATTTATTTATTTGCAGCTTCCAACTTTCAAGCACGGAGACCTCATCGTGAACGAGTCTTTCGCCGCGTGTCTGTATCTGGAGGTAAAACTGTTTCATTAAAGAAAGGCGTGGCGAGAATCCAATATAGTTAAGCGTTTGCAGAATTAAATCTGTGCCCAATTTTAACTCACACAATCCATGCGGGGAAATTAAGTCTGACTGTCCACTCATTCCCACCACATAAGAATCCATCACTCTTTGGTAAATCTTAATGACAAAAAAAAAGTCAAAGTTATGATATAAAAGTCGAAATTATTTGACTTAGTCAAAATCATGATAAAATAGTAGAAATTAGGACAAAAAGTCATAATTATGACATACTAAATCATAATTGAGATAAAAAGTAGAAATAATAACATGCTAAGTCATAATTGTCATTTTATGACAAAAAGTCAAAATTATGATTCTGTCATAATAAACAAACTTCATGTCATAATTTTGGCTTTTTTTGATAGAATATTGTCTGTCAAACTGGGATAGGTGAGTTAAAAATTATCACTTTGTACTCATTTTTAAGGGTTTAAGAAAAGCTAAACGCATCCAATTAAATTATATTTTATTCCGGTTCAGAGAAGATATTGAATTTGATCCTTTCCAATGTAGGTTTTCCATGTTTATATATGCTTACATTGCATGTATACAGTATGTTATACAAGGTTCTGTCATGAAACTCTAGATGGCGCAGGCTGATAGGTCCTGAACTCAACCTGCTTGTAATCACATCATTCTCTATAGGGCACAGCTGATTGGTTCCTGCTGTATCAGTAAGCCAGTCAGCACGCATGCTCAACCTTCAAATACTTGGTTAGCATTTTCTGTATATACAGCAATAACAACAGCAGCAGCAATAACAGCATTTTCTGTATTAGTTATATACAGCAATAACAACAGCAGCAGCAATAACAGCATTTTCTGTATTAGTTATATACAGCAGTAGCAACAAAAACAAGCATCAATAACTGCAGCAGCAATATAAGCAACAGTAGCAACAATAACAGCAGCAGAGTCACAGCAGATCTATTCTGCCAAGCATATCAACATTTGTTAACAATAATATACAAAAATATATATTTCAATGTTTTTGCATGCATTCTCAAATCTCAGAGTTGTCGTGACAGAAATGTATTAAGAGTTTATATTGCTTGATGGGAAGTTTTTTTTGTGTGTGTGCTTCGATGTCTTGATGTGCTTTTCTTCATTACAATCTTAGAATGGTTATACATGGACATTTTTTACTTAAAACTCCAAGAAAAATATCAAAATGACTTTTCAAATTGAATCCATGAATTTCAAGGGAGAGTAACAGTAATGATAATAGATTTGTTTGAGCATCACAGGCTGATAAATGTTTGTGGTTTCTAGAGTGCGTTCAAGTCTCAAGGAACCCGTCTGATCCCAGATGATCCAGCTGAACAGGCGCTCGTCTACCAGCGGATGTTTGAGACCAACAACCTGCAGCAGAAAATGTGTAAGAGATTTAAATCATGAACATTTAAAGCTGATTTCTCCTAGTCTGTTACTTGTCAGAACAATACCAGAGTTACTCGAGCACTCGTGGTTTAAGTTACTATTTAAAAAAAGACAAAAAAATAAATTCATGACAACAAGTGTTTATTAATTGACAGCTTGATGTTTGCAGCTGTAGGATTCGTTCTGTATTTGATAAAAAGGCAAAATAACTCGTTATAAATGAACTTGTAACATTATAACTAGGGATCCTCCAATCAGGATTTTTACAGCTGAGACGAACTACTGATTCTTTTTTGGCCGATCCTGATCATTCAAGCTTTATATAAGTGATATTTAATCTCTCTGTTGACTGTCACTGTTAACCCCTTACACCCTGAAAGCATTTTTAATGATTTCACGTGATTTCAAGTGGCATACTTAATAACTCAAAACAAAACAAAAACAAGGTATCAAGTACTTTGTCTCATTTGATAGAAAACCTTTAAAATTGTTAAAGGAAATAGATTTTGATCATGTTTGGAGGTTTGTATGTTACAACACAAACCCCAGAAAAAGTGATGCAATTAATTGATTTATTTGGTTACTATTCTTGCTTGTCATGATGACTATTAGACAGTATATATGACAGGTCATAAAATCCAGTTTGGGCTTGTTCACAATCATGTTAACTGCATCTGTGCCACAGTTTGTGTTGATATCTCAAGTCAAAAGTTATGGCATTTAGAACCATGGTAACATTTTTATCCAAAACCTTTTTATTTTATGTTGAATTCTTGTGTGTGCAGATGACGTGGCCTTCTATGAGTATTACGTTCCTGAAGGAGAGCAACTCGAATCGGCCCTGAAGAGGAATAAAGAGAATTTAGTAACCGAGCTGAAACTGTGGGACGGATACTTGGAGAAGGTCGTGTTTTAAGTCAAGTCAGCTTTATCTCTATAGCACTTTATACAGTACAGATTGTTTCAAAGCAGATTCACAGTAATGAACTGGAAAATAACAGAATCAGTGATGCAAACTTCATCAAATATGAGACAAATTCAGCTGTAAAGCATAAAATATCATCCTTTATTTTATTTTCCATTTGCATTTACACGATTAACTTGTGATTAATTGCATTAGAAAAGTCAAATGGATTATGAACGCCTACATCATTGAAACTTCCTCTGTTTTCCACATTCGTAGATGGGTAAAGGGTCGTACCTCGCCGGCAAGAACTTCACCATGGCGGACGTGGTTTGTTTCCCCGTCATCGCATATTTCCCACGACTTCAGTGAGTGGATTAATAATCAATCCTTCTCCATGACGGCATGTTTGATCATATCGTCAGGTTAAGGTTCGGATCAGAGGCTGGTTTAATGTTTGATCTGTTTCTGATTGGCAGCTGTCCTAAAGACAGATGTCCTCGACTGATGGAGTATTACGAAATGCTGAAGGATCGTCCCAGTATTAAAGCCAGCTGGCCTCCGGAATGGCTTGAAGATCCTGTTGGTCAGGACACGCTGAAGAACCTGTGAGGAACACGAGACGTCCCCAACACCGCTGGATCACATCAATAATCAGCTCTGATGTATTCAGTTATTGTCTATGCAATTTCCTAATGTTTCAGAAGAATCATTCTCTCTTACTAATCAGTTTACACCTACAGCTATTAAATCACAACTCTCGTCTTGTTTACATTGTGGCACTTTTAATATGTCTGACGTTTCTAGCATTTTTTCTGTCACTTATCTTTGATACAGCAGACCGCTTAATCTGTGCACTTTATTTTGAACAATTTCTAAAGATGAAGCTCATTGTTATTGTCTGTAATAGAAGAAGATTAACATGTTGTTTGGGATTAATAAAGTTTTGTCCTGTTCAATCAAGATGAGGAAAATATTTACCATCATTACAAGAAATAAAAATATGGTTCAGTTTTAAATTAGTAGTTTGAAATAGGATTAATTGTTTACATTTTAGCAGATTCATTTCAAATTAAATTAAAGGTTACATTACATCTTGGTTTATGCATGTGTGCAACTGAATTCAGCAACAAATGCTAACTCTTTTGCTTTAAAAATGGAAGTTTTTTGGTGGTTCCAACTTTCAAGTATGGAGAAAACATCATTAGAGTCATTGTTTGCCAGAGGAAACAAAAACACATCATGCTGAATATGTTCATAGACCTGTGTTCAAGTCATTGTATGAATTGTATGTTTTAATCAATAGAGACAAAAAAAAAAAAAAAAAGTGTAAATGAAATGCATTTATTTTTTCATTGAGGTTTTGATTCTGTGAATCTTGGATTGATTCTCAATCTTGAAGGGAGGCGGAAAAGAGGGCGGGATGGAGGGCCAGGTCCATGGAAAGGAAGGTGACCCAAAGACGAGTGGGGCAGATGGCCAGAATGAAGAGGACTGGACAGATGGCCGTGTAGACGGGCTTGAGAATCCTCACGGTGGAGCAAATGACCACCATTGAAGATCAGACGGACATAAGAACCCCCACAGTGGGACGGGTTTGTGAACGGCCTCTTTGGCGGGGTCGAGACAAGACGAGATAGACCTCCTTTATAGACCTCCATGGCCATAACTGGACAGTCAGAAAGTTCCAATACAGCCTCTGTGGCTGGATTGAGACAGAACAAGAGTTCATCAGCTGGGAGTGCATCATTGGACGCTACCACTGTGCAAGGAGCTGAAGCGAGTGCTACTGCTTTGTGAGGTTCTGCAGTATAAGCCACCACCTCTAGGAAAATTGCAGTAACCGCTGTTACCTCCAAAGGTTCTACAGCATCAGCTCTGGAAGATCTGATGAGGCGAGGCGAGGCGAGGCGAGACTCTAGATCTGATGAGGCAAGACTCTAGGAAAGCTGATGAGGTGAGGCGAGACGAGACATGGCTCTGGAAGATCTGATGAGACGAGGCAAAGCTCTTGAAGATTTGACGAGACGGGATGAAGCTCTGGAAGATCTGACGAGACTAGGCGAGGCTCTGGAAGATCTGATGAGACAGGAGCTCAGAAAAGCCTTCCAGGGCGCTGACTGGAATGTTCTTTCTGGTCATGTTAAGATGGACAGGAAACTCTTGGACGACCTTCATGGTCATGTCAAGACGGACAGGAAACTCAGTGACTGCCATGAGGCTGGATTCTAGGACTGGAACAAACTCTGGACTGGACTGGACAGATTAAAACAAGCTCAGGAGCAGATTCAAGGACTGGAGCAGGCTCTGGAGCAGACTCATGGATTGAAGCGGGTTCGGGGACTGGAGTTGATGTGTGCACAGCCCACACACACCCAATAGCAGTGGCCATAATGTCCAACGCTGCAATCTCTGATGGTTCAGGTGTGGCAGCCATCTTGGCTGAGGGCTCTTGAAGAACTGCTGAGACGTGACAAGGCTCTAGGATATCTGCTGAGACGTAATGAGGCTCTAGAATGATTGTATTGTATATACAGTAACAGAATCCGATGCCGCCACCATTCTGTTATCAGGATCTGTTGAGGGAATTACGGGGTTTGGAAAACACAGAGAGTTTCGGGGTTGCATAGCATAGTCCATAAAGTCTCTCAGAGTGGAACTTAATTTTTCCTCAGGACACCAGGATCTTAAAGGGGGGGGTATCACACACAGTTTTTTTCCAATTTCATGTTAATCTTGAGTACCTATAGAGTAGTATAGCATCCTTCATATCTCCAAAACGTCTTTAGTTTTAACATATATATAAAAGATACATACGCTGTACCGAGTATTTCCGAAAACAGCAGAGTGCCTGGAGGTGTGTCGTTAAGAGCGGAGATAGCGTGAAGAGCTGTCACAAGCACACGCAGCTTTTGTGTAAAGATCGGCTGCAAGCTATCAATGGTCAGCTAAACAAATATATTTAAACACACGCAATACACCATCGTGTTATCCATGGATAACTTTTGAATCACTAAAAGGAATATGTGAATAATGAATTTATAAATCCACTACATTCGTGTTGTTTACATTATATGCACACAGGTGCCTATTGCCAACAAAACAGACATTTGAAGCAGTTTTACTCTCCACCTGCTGTTTCGACTCATGACTGGGATCATTACCGCTGTGACCGCTCCATCTTTCAGCTTCAAACGGTCTGTAAAATCCAGGGTAGAACTGGGCCTTGTTTATAAAACCATAAGCGACGTTCCTGTGGTCTCAAGCAGCAGAAAAACACAAGATATTCTCTATTCATTTTAACCAATAAAAACGTGATTGCAACTATCAGTTTCTATGGTTAA
Organism: Megalobrama amblycephala; assembly: GCF_018812025.1. Classification (NCBI taxonomy): domain Eukaryota; kingdom Metazoa; phylum Chordata; class Actinopteri; order Cypriniformes; family Xenocyprididae; genus Megalobrama; species Megalobrama amblycephala. The sequence goes on along the minus strand of NC_063052.1, from coordinate 42,946,188 downwards.
TGGCAAATATCGAGAGCGCATCAATGTAATGTGAGATCAACACTCTCAGCTCCACTTAACGCTGAGTTCTTTGGGAAGCAAGGTTATCTTTCCCTCACAAACAAAAACACACTTCTTTGGTGACATTGTTGATTTTGTGAAGCCCTGTGACCAAGCCACTGGATCTTGACGGTGGCTGAGTATTCTGTAACGATGGCGATTATGACGAAAGGGTGGTAGATCCAAAAGCAAGCTTTATTAAAAGAGAGCGAAGTCAAAGAGGCAGGATGTCAAACACCAGCATACAGAATCAGAATAGGCAAGGCAAGGAGTAGTCAAAAATACAGGCAATGGTCAGTGCAGGCAGCAAATGAGCAAAAACAAAAAGTGAGTCCAGGGTCAAAAACACAGATAGGCAAGGCAGAACACGGAAAGACATCTACTAGGAAATAAGCCAACAACAGCGAAAACCACGGGATACAAATGAAAGCCAAAACAATACTCTTCTTCTTCTTCAACAGCGGTTGGCATCCAGCTTAATGGTGCATTACCGCCACCTTCTATTCCGGAGTGTGGATCAGTCCAAAACAATACTCAGCAACGAGTGCAGCTTATAAAGGGTTCCTGATGGGAAACAGGTGTGAGTGTGATCAGTACCTAGCTGGGGGATTGTGGGAAATGTAGTCCAGAGTGAAGTGACTGCGTGTGTGCAATGAAAAAGTCTTAGTGGTGAAACGGAGACCTCTGGTGGGGAGTAAAAGGAAGCAGCAGTGGGCGGAAATATGACAGTTATTACACTGCTACTATAATAAAACAGTTACTACACCTTTACTATAATAAGTACACTGCTACTATAATAAAACATACTCACTATACTCCTACCAGAATAGTCTTATAATGAAGGCTTTGTGAACCTACACCAATTACTAACACACTTTCTATCATGTATGAGCCCATCTGGGGTGCGTTTCCCAAAGCGAACTATGGTCGCAAGTTCCGTCGTTACCAATAGAGTTCAATGGGACTTACGACCATACCCTGATAGCACACGTACATCTCGGAGACGTCTATTTGATGTGTGTGTTTACGTCTGGAAGACGTATTTTTTAGAGCGTTTGCTCATCTGCAATACGTCTATAGGACGTTTCCTGTCAGATGTCAAATAGACGTTTAGAAGATGTCTTTAAGATGTTTATGATTTAGAATGTATGTAAAACTGACATCTTAAAGACGTCTATCAGATGTTTGTAAACAGCAGATGCGTTCCAGATGAAGTGATCTTTAACATACATCTTGCAGACGTATGTGTGCTATCTGGGTAGTTGGCTAACGATGCTTTCGGGAAACTCACCCCAGAGTAGGTACTGGGCGGGGCGGCAGCCAGATCCTTCTCATCTTTTTGAATGTCTTGTTCTAAATGTTGTAGCCTGTTATGTCCTTAATGTCTAATTAAAAAAAAAAGCGATTGACTCTTGTGAAACTTCGATTCGTTCCTGACATTCATCTGATTCTCGGTGTAATTGAAATCGTTATAACTCGACCGTATGTTGCTCGTGAATCACGTGTTGATGTTCGTTAGTCACCGTTGATGTGAACGGTCGCGCGCAGAACGAGTCTCTGATCGGATCTCTGGAGTGAGGATCAGTCATAGGACTCAGACTGTTTTGACCTCGACGAATTCCCCAAATCTAGAAATCAACTTCATAATTTGTGATAATGATGGACTGCGTTCGCGCTCTGCCGTCATATACTGGTTAACAAAACGCTAGTTCTGTTCGAACTTTTGTGGAGCTTTTATCATAAATTAAACAGTAATTTAACTCCGCAATCATTAGTTAATGATTGCGGAGTAAAAACAATAGAAATGAATTAATATCAGTCTGTCTACTTCAGAAGAGCGTTGTTCCAGTTTAATCTTCGCTTTAAACTCGATATTTTCTTTATCTGCAGTGTAGATCTGTGTTTCTCTTCGTGCTGTGAATGTTAAATCAATGTTTATTGCGTTATTTTAGTGCCGTGTGTTTTATGTGTCACGCCTTCTAGTTTTTACCTCAGCTCGTGGAAAAGCTCTTTGATTCTTCATCTTTCTTACTTTGTCATGGTCAGTAGCTATATGTCAAAGGTGCACAATAGATCATTATTAGTATTTGTTTACTTTTATTTATTATTAGCTAGCATTATTATTATAATTTTTTTTTATTCTTTATTTCTTAAACAATTTAGATTTATAACTATTTACAACAAAGCCCAAGATCCGCCCACATTCATAAGATACAGAGACAAGAGGGGAAAAAAGAAAAAAAAAGAAAGAGGGGAATCATTGTTTAGAGGTATAACCAATACCTCTCAAGATTTCAAGAGGTCTGATAAAGTCTCAGGTCCAACCAAAACTGTACTGTCCTTCTGGTGGCGCCATGCACTTTAGCTGTGGTACATTAGCTAGCATTATTATTATTCGTTATTTTATTTCGTGAACAGCAGTTGTTCTATCTCCGGCCAGCAGATGGCGAATTTTAGTCACAGCCGTCCATGACGTATGTATGACCGATCAAAATCTGGTGTCCTCACAGTTACAGCCACATTTCCTGAATAAACTCGACATTAACAGTCATGGCGCAGAATATGATGCTTTACTGGTGCTCGGGCTCTCCGCCGTGCTGGAGGGTCATGATCGCGCTGGAGGAGAAGAAGCTGCAGGGATACAAACACAAACATCTGTCGTTTGACAAGAAAGAACACCAGAGTGCAGAAGTGAAGGCTCTCAATCCCAGAGCTCAGGCGCGTTCAGCTGCTTTACAAACGCGTGTTTGAATTATGTGATTTCTTATGATTGCATTAAGTGTTTTATACATATGCAACTTTAATGAATCGACAAAACATTTGCCAAACTTTTGTTTTAATATTGCACTTTTATTTATTTGCAGGTTCCAACTTTCAAGCATGGAGACCTCATCGTGAACGAGTCTTTCGCCGCGTGTCTGTATCTGGAGGTAAAACTGTTTCATTATAGAAAGGCGTGGCGAGAATCTGTTCGTATAAATAAATCTGTGCCTAATTTTAACTCACACAATCCATGCGGGGAAATTAAGCCTGACTGAATCCATGGTATGGATGAATGGTAAATCTTAATGACAAAAAAAGTCAAAGTTATGATATAAAAGTCGAAATTATGACATATGATGCCATACATAAGTCAATATCATGATACAATAAGTAGAAATTGACAGAAAGTCATAATTATGACATACGAAATCATTAGATGAAAAGTAAAAATCATAACATGCAAAGTCATAAATGAGACGAAAATCGAAATTATGATTTCATCATTTTTTTATAATTTTTGAATGTCATAATTTCAACTTTTTATGTTAAGGGCCATTAACAAAAAGTATAAAATATGTAATTCAGTGTTTTTGCATGCATTCTCAAATCTTGTGTGTTTTCCCCCAGAAACTGTAGCATGAGTTCGCTCGCAAAACAACACAAAGATTTTGCGTGTGAATGCAAAATTTCTAGCGGAACCCGTTCTGTGAAAGAACTCAAAAACATTTAAATATATTTTAAACTCCCATCTTTTTTTTTCATCACTATGTCAGTTTAGGGCAGGGGTGGGCAAACTCGGTCCTGGAGGGCCACTGCCCTGCAGAGTTTAGCTCCAACCCTAATCAAACACACCTGAATCAGCTAATCAATGTCTTCAGGATTACTAGAAAACTACAGGTAGGTGAGTTTTATCAGGAATGGAGCTAAACTATGCAGGGCAGTGGCCCTCCAGGACCGAGATTGACCACACCTGGTTTTGTTCTCTATAACAAAAACAAAATATGACGAAAACAGAAATATAAGCAACAGTAGCAACAATAACCAACAGCAACCGCAACAACAGCAGCAGCAATATAAGCAACAGCAGCCGCAATAACCCCAACAATAACAGCAGCCGCAATATAAGCAACAATAACAGCAGCCGCTGCAATATAAGCAACAATAACAGCAGCAGCAATATAAGCAACAGCAGCCGCAATAACCCCAACAATAATAGCAGCAGCAGCAATAACAGCAACAATAACAGCAGCAACAATATAATCAACGGTAGCAACAATAACCAACAGCAGCAGCAATAACAGCAAAATTAACAGCAGCAACAATATAAGCAACAATAACAGCAGCAGCAATATAAGCAACAGCAGCCGCAATAACCCCAACAATAATAGCAGCAGCAGCAATAACAGCAACAATAACAGCAGCAACAATATAATCAACGGTAGCAACAATAACCAACAGCAGCAGCAATAACAGCAAAATTAACAGCAGCAACAATATAAGTAACAATAACAGCAGCAGCAATATAAGCAACAATAACAGCAGCAACAATATAAGCAACAATAACAGCAGCAACAATAACAGCAGCAACAATATAAGCAACAATAACAGCAGCAGCAATATAAGCAACAATAACAACAGCAACAATATAATCAACGGTAGCAACAATAACCAACAGCAGCAGCAATAACAGCAAAATTAACAGCAGCAACAATATAAGTGACAATAACAGCAGCAGCAATATAAGCAACAATAACAGCAGCAGCAGCAATATAAGCAACAATAACAGCAGCAACAATAACAGCAGCCACAATATAAGCAACAATAACAGCAGCCGCTGCAATATAAGCAACAATAACGGCAGCAGCAATATAAGCAACAATAACAGCAGCAGCAGCAGCAATATAAGCAACAATAACAGCAGCAGCAGCAATATAAGCAACAATAACAGCAGCAGCAATATAAGCAACAATAACGGCAGCCGCAATATAAGCAACAATAACAGCAGCAACAATAACAGCAGCAACAATATAATCAACGGTAGCAACAATAACCAACAGCAGCAGCAATAACAGCAAAATTAACAGCAGCAACAATATAAGTAACAATAACAGCAGCAGCAATATAAGCAACAATAACAGCAGCAGCAGCAATATAAGCAACAATAACAGCAGCCACAATATAAGCAACAATAACAGCAGCCGCTGCAATATAAGCAACAATAACGGCAGCAGCAGCAATATAAGCAACAATAACAGCAGCAGCAGCAATATAAGCAACAATAACAGCAGCCACAATATAAGCAACAATAACAGCAGCAGCAGCAATATAAGCAACAATAACGGCAGCAGCATCAGCAATATAAGCAACAATAACAGCAGCAGCAATATAAGCAACAATAACGGCAGCCGCAATATAAGCAACAATAACAGCAGCAGCAATAACAGCAGCAGCAATATAAGCAACAATAACGGCAGCCGCAATATAAGCAACAATAACAGCAGCCGCTGCAATATAACCAACAATAACAGCAGCAGCAGCAATATAAGCAACAATAACGGCAGCCGCAATATAAGCAACAATAACGGCAACCGCAATATAAGCAACAATAACGGCAGCCGCAATATAAGCAACAATAACAGCAGCAGCAATATAAGCAACAATAACGGCAGCCGCAATATAAGCAACAATAACAGCAGCCGCAATATAAGCAACAATAACAGCAGCCGCTGCAATATAAGCAACAATAACAGCAGCAGCAATATAAGCAACAATAACGGCAACCGCAATATAAGCAACAATAACGGCAGCAGCAATATAAGCAACAATAACAGCAGCAGCAGCAGCAATATAAGCAACAATAACAGCAGCAGCAGCAATATAAGCAACAATAACAGCAGCAGCAATATAAGCAACAATAACGGCAGCCGCAATATAAGCAACAATAACAGCAGCAACAATAACAGCAGCAACAATATAATCAACGGTAGCAACAATAACCAACAGCAGCAGCAATAACAGCAAAATTAACAGCAGCAACAATATAAGTAACAATAACAGCAGCAGCAATATAAGCAACAATAACAGCAGCAGCAGCAATATAAGCAACAATAACAGCAGCCACAATATAAGCAACAATAACAGCAGCCGCTGCAATATAAGCAACAATAACGGCAGCAGCAGCAATATAAGCAACAATAACAGCAGCAGCAGCAATATAAGCAACAATAACAGCAGCCACAATATAAGCAACAATAACAGCAGCAGCAGCAATATAAGCAACAATAACGGCAGCAGCATCAGCAATATAAGCAACAATAACAGCAGCAGCAATATAAGCAACAATAACGGCAGCCGCAATATAAGCAACAATAACAGCAGCAGCAATAACAGCAGCAGCAATATAAGCAACAATAACGGCAGCCGCAATATAAGCAACAATAACAGCAGCCGCTGCAATATAACCAACAATAACAGCAGCAGCAGCAATATAAGCAACAATAACGGCAGCCGCAATATAAGCAACAATAACGGCAACCGCAATATAAGCAACAATAACGGCAGCCGCAATATAAGCAACAATAACAGCAGCAGCAATATAAGCAACAATAACGGCAGCCGCAATATAAGCAACAATAACAGCAGCCGCAATATAAGCAACAATAACAGCAGCCGCTGCAATATAAGCAACAATAACAGCAGCAGCAATATAAGCAACAATAACGGCAACCGCAATATAAGCAACAATAACGGCAGCCGCAATATAAGCAACAATAACGGCAGCCGCAATATAAGCAACAATAACAGCAGCCGCAATATAAGCAACAATAACGGCAGCCGCAATATAAGCAACAATAACAGCAGCAACAATAACAGCAGCCGCAATATAAGCAACAATAACAGCAGCAGCAATATAAGCAACAATAACGGCAACCGCAATATAAGCAACAATAACGGCAGCCGCAATATAAGCAACAATAACAGCAGCCGCTGCAATATAAGCAACAATAACAGCAGCAGCAATATAAGCAACAATAACGGCAACCGCAATATAAGCAACAATAACGGCAGCCGCAATATAAGCAACAATAACGGCAGCCGCAATATAAGCAACAATAACAGCAGCCGCAATATAAGCAACAATAACGGCAGCCGCAATATAAGCAACAATAACAGCAGCAACAATAACGGCAGCCGCAATATAAGCAACAATAACAGCAGCCGCAATATAAGCAACAATAACAGCAGCCGCAATATAAGCAACAATAACAGCAGCCGCAATATAAGCAACAATAACGGCAGCCGCAATATAAGCAACAATAACAGCAGCAACAATAACGGCAGCCGCAATATAAGCAACAATAACGGCAGCCGCAATATAAGCAACAATAACAGCAGCAACAATAACAGCAGCCGCAATATAAGCAACAATAACGGCAGCCGCAATATAACCAACAATAACAGCAGCCGCTGCAATATAAGCAACAATAACAGCAGCAGCAATATAAGCAACAATAACGGCAACCGCAATATAAGCAACAATAACGGCAGCCGCAATATAAGCAACAATAACAGCAGCCGCTGCAATATAAGCAACAATAACAGCAGCAGCAATATAAGCAACAATAACGGCAGCCGCAATATAAGCAACAATAACAGCAGCCGCTGCAATATAAGCAACAATAACGGCAGCCGCAATATAAGCAACAATAACGGCAACCGCAATATAAGCAACAATAACGGCAGCCGCAATATAAGCAACAATAACAGCAGCAGCAATATAAGCAACAATAACGGCAGCCGCAATATAAGCAACAATAACAGCAGCCGCTGCAATATAAGCAACAATAACAGCAGCAGCAATATAAGCAACAATAACGGCAGCCGCAATATAAGCAACAATAACAGCAGCCGCTGCAATATAAGCAACAATAACAGCAGCAGCAATATAAGCAACAATAACGGCAGCCGCAATATAAGCAACAATAACAGCAGCCGCTGCAATATAAGCAACAATAACAGCAGCAGCAATATAAGCAACAATAACAGCAGCCGCAATATAAGCAACAATAACAGCAGCCGCTGCAATATAAGCAACAATAACGGCAGCCGCAATATAAGCAACAATAACGGCAACCGCAATATAAGCAACAATAACGGCAGCCGCAATATAAGCAACAATAACAGCAGCAGCAATATAAGCAACAATAACGGCAGCCGCAATATAAGCAACAATAACAGCAGCCGCTGCAATATAAGCAACAATAACAGCAGCAGCAATATAAGCAACAATAACGGCAGCCGCAATATAAGCAACAATAACGGCAGCCGCTGCAATATAAGCAACAATAACGGCAACCGCAATATAAGCAACAATAACGGCAGCCACAATATAAGCAACAATAACAGCAGCAGCAATATAAGCAACAATAACAGCAGCAGCAATATAAGCAACAATAACGGCAGCCGCAATATAAGCAACAATAACAGCAGCCGCTGCAATATAAGCAACAATAACGGCAACCGCAATATAAGCAACAATAACAGCAGCAACAATAACAGCAGCAGCAATATAAGCAACAATAACCAACAGCAGCAGCAATATAAGCAACAATAACAGCAGCAGAGTCACAGCAGATCTATTCTGCCAAGACCAAACATATCAACATTTGTTAACAATAATATACAAAAATATATATTTCAATGTTTTTGCATGCATTCTCAAATCTCAGAGAGTTGTCATGACAAATGTATAAAGAGTTTATATTGCTTGTTGGGAAGTTTTTTTTGTGCTTTGATGTCTTGATGTGCTTTTCTTCATTACCATCTTAGAATAGTTACACATGGATATTTTTGACTTAACTCCAAGAAAAATGGAAAATGGATTCGTGGTTTCCCGAATCGAGAAAGAGCTGTCAATCCTTTCCGTGTCCGGGCCGTGTGAGGTTTCCCATGTTGAGTCAAATTAAGCCGCAGGCTCCACTCCTGGTGGTGCCCTTCCGTCAGTTCCTTTAAGTTTCAGCTTTGCAACCATACTCCCCCCGGAACCTAAAGACTTGTGGTTTCCTGCACGCTGCTCGGCGGGTCATGGGAGTAATGTCTTTTCAAATTGAATGAATTTCAAGGGAGAGTAGTAGTAATAATAGTTTTTTTGTAATAAATGAACAGATCCAAACTTAAGATGAGCATCACGTAAATGTTTGTGGTTTCTAGAGTGCGTTCAAGTCTCAAGGAACCCGTCTGATCCCAGATGATCCAGCTGAACAGGCGCTCGTCTACCAGCGGATGTTTGAGACCAGCAACCTTCAGCAGAAAATGTGTAAGAGATTTAAATCATGAACATTTAAAGCTGATTTCTCCTAGTCTGTTACTTGTCAGAACAATACCAGAGTTACTCGAGCACTCGTGGTTTAAGTTACTATTTAAAAAAACACAAAAAAATAAGTTCATGACAACAAGTGTTTATTAATTGACAGCTTGATGTTTGCAGCCGTTATGTCTCTTACATGTAAAACATTCAAATAACAGGATTCGTTCTGTATTTGATAAAAAGGCAAAATAACAAGTTATAAATGAACATGTAACATTATAACTAGGGATGCTCCAATCAGGATTTTTGCAGCCGAGACGAACTACTGATTCTTTTTTGGCCGATCCTGATCATTCAAGCTTTATATAAGTGATATTTAATCTCTCTGTTGACTGTCACTGTTAACCCCTTACACCCTGAAGGCATTTTTAATGATTTCATGTGATTTCAAGTTGCATATTTAATAACTCTCCAAAAAAATAACATGGTCTCGTTTGATAGAAAACCTTTAAAATTTTGAAGAAAATAGATTTTGATCATGTTTGGAGGTTCTTATGTTACAGCACTGCTGAGAAAACCAGAGAAAAAGTGATGCAATTTATTGATTTATTTTGTTATTTTTTGCTTGTCATGATGACTAGACAGTATATATAACAGGTCATAAATCAAGTTTGGGCTTGTTCAGTCATGTTAACTGCATCTGGGCCACAGTTGATATCTCAAATCAATCAAAAGTTTTGGCATTTAAAACCATAGTAACATTTTTATCAGAAGTCCAAAAACTTCTCCAAACCTCCTGATCTGAGTGTTTTACTGAACTTCTTACATGTGTAAACACCACAAAGCATAAAAATATTTATAATTACATAGAATAAGTAACAAGATCCTGGATGAGTGATGATCTTCCAGCACTGTTTCAGCTGTGGTACGGTAAAGAGGAAATCAACAGTACATTTGTACGACCCATATCAGCAGTCTAGAAAAAGCAGTTTAGTTTCACACTGAGCAGACGATGATCAGCCAGTTATTTTGTGTTGAATTCTTGTGTGTGCAGATGACGTGGCCTTCTATGAGTATTACGTTCCTGAAGGAGAGCGACACGAATCGGCCCTGAAGAGGAATAAAGAGAATTTAATTACCGAGCTGAAACTGTGGGACGGATACTTGGAGAAGGTCGTGTTTTAAGTCAAGTCAGCTTTATCTCTATAGCACTTTATACAGTACAGATTGTTTCAAAGCAGATTCACAGTAATGAACTGGAAAATAACAGAATCAGTGATGCAAACTTCATCAAATATGAGACAAATTCAGCTGTAAAGCATAAAATCTCGTCCTTTATTTTATTTTCCATTTGCATTTACACGATTAACTTGTGATTAATTGCATTACAAAAGCAAACTGGATTATGAACGCCTACATCATGTCTGGTTGGGATAAAAAATGAACCTCAGTCCGTTGAACCTTCCTCTGTTTTCCACATTCGTAGATGGGTAAAGGGTCGTTCCTCGCTGGCAAGAACTTCACCATGGCGGATGTGGTTTGTTTCCCCGTCATCGCATATTTCCCGCGACTTCAGTGAGTGGATTAATAATCAATCCTTCTCCATGACGGCATGTTTGATCATATCGTCAGGTTAAGGTTCGGATCAGAGGCTGGTTTAATGTTTGATCTGTTTCTGTTTGGCAGCTGTCCTAAAGACAGATGTCCTCGACTGATGGAGTATTACGAAATGCTGAAGGATCGTCCCAGTATTAAAGCCAGCTGGCCTCTGGAATGGCTGAAAGATCCTGTTGGTCAGGACACGCTGAAGAACCTGTGAGGAACACGAGACGTCCCCAACACCGCTGGATCACATTAATAATCAGCTTTGATGTATTCAGTTATTGCCTATGCTGTGTTTCCTAATGAAGAAACCAACACAAACTTCTCTCTTACTAATCACTAATTTACACCTACAGCTATTAAATCACTCTTGTCTTGTTTACATCGTGGCACCTTTAATATGTCTGATGTTTCTAGCATTTTTTCTGTCACTTATCTTTGATACAGCAGACCGCTTAATCTGTGCACTTTATTTTGAACAGTTTCTTAAGATGAAGCTCATTGTTATTGTCTGTAATGGAAGATTAACATGTTGTTTGGGATTAATAAAGTTTTGTCCTGTTCAATCAAGATGAGGAAAATATTCATTACAAGAAATAAAAATATGGTTCAGTTTAAAATTAGTAGTTGTTTACATTTTAGCAGATTAATTTCAAATTAAAGTTTTCACATCTTGGTTGCAATTGAATTCAATGACAAATGCTAAAACTTTTGCTTTAAAATTGAACTTTTTTGGTGGTTCCAACTTTCATGTATGGAGAAATCATCATTAAAGCGTCTGCCAGAGGAAACAAACACACATCATGTCCCATTTCACTGAACATATTCAAATATAATTTATCACCAAAAATAAAAAAATTGTTGTAAGCTGAATACGTTCATAGACCTGTGTTCAAGTCACTGTATGAATTTGATGTTTTAATTAATAGAGACAAAAAAAAAGTGTAAATGCGTTTATTTTTTCATTGAGGTTTTGATTCTGTGTTTAGATGAAGCGACTATGAAGAGGAAAAAGAGTTTAAAGCAGCCTTGTGAAAATTAACCATGGTTTTACTTACAAGTTATAATAATAAAAAAAAACAGTTAATATAGTTAAACCATGGTGACAGCAAATTAACCATCGTTTTTCTACACTAAACATGATTACTGTACTTTCATTATAAAACAGTACACTTTTACAATAATAAAACATAGTTACTACACTCTTACTACAATAAAACCATGGTTACTACACTGTTACTATAATAAAACAGTTACTTTACTACAGTTTACCTCTACTATAATAAAAAACATTTTTACTACTCTGCTACTATATTAAACATTCCTATACTTCTACTAGTATATAAAATCACTACTTAAAGGGTTAGTTCACGCAAAAATGAAACACACCCGTAAGACCTTCATTCATCTTCAGAACACAAATTAAGATATTTTTGTTGAAATCCGATGGCTCAGTGAGGCCTTCATATAGCCAGCAATGACATTTCCTCTCTCAAGATCCATTAATGTACTAAAAACATATTTAAATCAGTTTATGTGAGTACAGTGGTTCAATATTAATATTATAAAGCCATATATTTTTGGTGTGCCAAAAAACCACAAAATAACGACTTATTTAGTGACGGCCGATTTCAAAACACTGCTTCAGAAAGCTTCGGAGTGTTATGAATCTTTTGTGTCGAATCATGATTCGGAGAGCCAAAGTCATGTGATTTCAGCAGTTTTGGCAATCCGAATCATGGTTCGATACGCTGATTCATTATGCTCCGAAGCTTTCTGAAGCAGTGTTTTGAAATCACCCATCACTAAATAAGTCGTTATTTTGGTGCACCAAAAATATTCTCGTGGCTTTATAATATTAATATTGAACCACTGTACTCACATGAACTGATTTAAATATGTTTTTAGTACATTAATGGATCTTGAGAGAGGAAATGTCATTGCTGGCTATGCAGGCCTCACTGAGCCATCGGATTTCATCAAAAATATCTTAATTTGTATTCTGAAGTTTAACGAATTTTTTCTTAAGGTGTGGTATGACAAGAGAGAGAATAATTTATGATGAAAGTTTAAAAATTTTAGTTAACTAACTTTCTAATTAAAAATACATTTCACTGTTAGACACATGTTTACATCTGTTTTTTACCAATCGATGAGGGGAGAGCGCGAACGCAGTCCCCCACTAACACAAATTCTGCAGTCGAGATTCCACATTTGGGGAATTCGTTGAGGTCAAACCAGTCTGAGTGCAATGACTGATTCTCACTCAAGGCGAAACCACCTTCATGATCATGGTGTCACCCCTGCCAGGTAAGTATGAAGCTACACAGATCCGATCAGAGACTCGTTCTGCGCGCGACCGTTCACATCAACGGTGACTAACGAACATCAACACGTGACTCATGAGGAACATACGGTCGAGTTATAACGATTACACCGAGAATCAGATGAATGTCAGGAACGATACAAGGCTTCGTAAGTGTAAAAAAACATTCGCGCTTTTACGTAATTCTGTTAGGTGAAACTTTCACTTAACAGAATTACGTCACATGTGACGTCGGCAGCGCGTCTTTAAATGTTAGTTTCACAGCCAATCAAGAGAGACGTGACAACAATATAAACCCAGTGTTGTCAGCAGCGATTCTGAAAAGTACTGTATGTATACATGATGAAAAATCCTTCTAATAATGAATGATGAACGCTGAAAGAGCAAACCAGAAATTTTAAAGGGCCAGTCCACCCAAAAATGACAATTCTGTCATCATTTACTCACCTTCAAGTAGTTCCAAACCTGTATGAATTTCTTTGTTCTGTTGAACACACAGAAAGATATTTGGAAGAATATCAATAACCAAAGAGATCTCGTAGATTAATGCTAACAATTTTTGGTTATTTTTTAAGAAAACAACGTTTTAACACCAAATAACAATGACTTCAACACAATCTCTGTTTTTTAAAATATAAAATTAATTTAGACATTTAAAAAATGATTTATAGAACTGATAGAGTTGAAATAGAATTGAATAGCCATAGAACTGAAAAATGAAATTTGGCATAGTTAAATAATTAGAGTTCTGTACATGGAAATGACATACAGTGAGTCTCAATTCGAATTTGCGAATATTTATTGATGCCCCAAAATAGGCAGTTAAAAAAATGAATAAAAAAAAAACATCTATGGGGTATTTTGAGCTGAAACTTCACAGACACATTCAGGGGACACCTTGATTAACATACAGGGCCTAATGTTCTCTTGTGTCAAATCTCTCCAAAATCGTATTTACTCTCATATCTATATTAATTGTAATTATTCAATAAAGAGATCAATAAACAAATATCAGCAAATCAGCCTTCTGTCATCATTTACTGCTCTTTCATATCTCTCCCTTCCAGCAGGACTGTCCATACAGTGAAAGTCAGTGTGGATTTGGACCCCATTGACTTTCATTATACAAAAAGAGTTCCGCAGAATATCTTCTGTTTTGCAGAGAATAAAAGATCTAGAACTACATAATCTATTATCAACATTCATTATTTTTTATAATTTTAACATCTCATAATTTCAATTTAGTATGTCATGCATAAGTTTTCTTTTCAAATCATAAAGATCAGATGTAACCCTGATCACAGACGATCCCTGATAGTGAAAACACTCATTTATCGCCATCTAGTGGACATTTAATGGTATAACTTCTCCACAAGTTTACCAGATTTATTATTAACTTCATGACTCACATTACATTTCGTTTCGAGTACAATTGCTTTGATAATAGACTATTATTCACCAAAGTGTTTCCCCAGTGGGGGTGCACCATTCCTGGAGGTATTGCAATACCAGGTCGATGCGTGGAGTGGACGAAGCAAGCCCCTATTCCATCTCCCTGATCCAAAAATCAATTTAATATATGGTCCCCGGATAGGGGACGTATCAGATATTAAACTGATAAGAACAGATACTACACTTGATCTTAGCCAAAAGGCCGAGAAGCGATACTGACAATGGATCCGCGCTAAAGGAGTCACTCAGCGCGCTACACATCTCGATGACGGTCACACGGTCTGACATCACGAGAAACACTTAAAACTACAAACACACACACTCAAGAAATAATGTCCCGCCCAGAGACTGACAGAAACTCTGAGATATTGAACAAATAAGAAGCTGAAAAACCTCCTCAAAACATGCGGATTGTTCTTCAACCGCTACCTCGAGTTCACCATCATCCAATCAAACACGAGCACAGAGTCCATCGTCCAATCAAACGTGAGCACAGAGTTTGAGCACAATAAATGTTTATCTCTGTTATTAGTCTCAGTTAATAACAAAACATTCACTATTTAATATTAAAGTGTTTAAATTGTAGATTATTAGGATTATTTTTACAGTGTGAATGCCATACTTGCAGGGAGCCAGTCCACCATGACGTGACAATCTTTTTGTCTTTCTCTTTCTTATCTTTTGTAGAAGATGGAGAGAACCTATACTTTGTAGGTGCAAGAAACACCCACTGCATGCTGCAAGGGAAGGAGTGAAACTCACCCGCAACCTTCTCTTTTCCCCCTTTTTTGTCTTTCCTTCCCCTCTCTCTCCCTCTCTCGCTCTTTTCCTCAATCTCCTTATTTCTTTTTCCACCTCCTTCGCTGTGAAGTACTATTATCACATAGAACATCCCTTCAGCACAGAAATCTCACTCACACAGGGCCATGTACACATTCTCTTTCTCACACACATATGGACACTCATTCCTGTTACTCAGTGTTCTTTCCTGTTACAAAGTGTTCATTCCTGTTACTCAGTGTTCATTCCCGTTACAAAGTGTTCATTCCCGTTACTCAGTGTTCATTCCAGTTACAAAGTGTTCATTCCCGTTACTCAGTGCTCATTCCCGTTACAAAGTGCTCATTCCCGTTACAAAGTGCTCATTTCTGTTACAAAGTGTTCATTCACGTTACAAAGTGTTCATTCACGTTACAAAGTGTTCATTCACGTTACTCAGTGTTCATTCCCGTTACTCAGTGCTCATTCCTTTTACAAAGTGTTCATTCCCGTTACTCAGTGTTCATTCCCGTTACTCAGTGTTCATTCCCGTTACAAAGTGTTCATTCCCGTTACTCAGTGTTCATTCCCGTTACTCAGTGTTCATTCCCGTTACTCAGTGTTCATTCCCGTTACAAAGTGTTCTTTCCCGCTACTCAGTGCTCATTCCCGTTACTCAGTGTTCATTCCCGTTACAAAGTGCTCATTCCCGTTACAAAGTGTTCATTCCGTTACTCAGTGCTCATTCCGTTACTCAGTGCTCATTCCCGTTACTCAGTGCTCATTCCCGTTACTCAGTGTTCATTCCCGTTACTCAGTGTTCTTTCCCGTTACTCAGTGTTCATTCCCGTTACAAAGTGTTCATTCCCGTTACTCAGTGTTCATTCCCGTTACTCAGTGTTCATTCCCGTTACAAAGTGTTCATTCCCGTTACAAAGTGCTCATTCCCGTTACTCAGTGTTCATTCCCATTACAAAGTGTTCATTCCCGTTACTCAGTGTTCATTCCCGTTACTCAGTGCTCATTCCAGTTACAAAGTGTTCATTCCCGTTACAAAGTGTTCATTCCCGTTACTCAGTGTTCATTCCCGTTACTCAGTGCTCATTCCCGTTACAAAGTGCTCATTCCCGTTACTCAGTGTTCATTCCCGTTACTCAGTGTTCATTCCCGTTACTCAGTGTTCATTCCCTTTACAAAGTGTTCATTCCCGTTACTCAGTGTTCTTTCCCGTTACAAAGTGCTCATTCCCGTTACTCAGTGTTCATTCCCGTTACAAAGTGTTCATTCCCGTTACTCAGTGTTCATTCCCGTTACAAAGTGTTCATTCCCGTTACTCAGTGTTCATTCCCGTTACTCAGTGTTCATTCCCGTTATCAGTGTTCACTCAGTGTTCATTCCCGTTACAAAGTGTTCTTTCCTGCTACTCAGTGCTCATTCCCGTTACTCAGTGTTCATTCCCGTTACAAAGTGCTCATTCCCGTTACAAAGTGTTCATTCCGTTACAAAGTGCTCATTCCGTTACAAAGTGCTCATTCCCGTTACAAAGTGCTCATTCCCGTTACTCAGTGCTCATTCCCGTTACTCAGTGCTCATTCCCGTTACTCAGTGCTCATTCCCGTTACTCAGTGCTCATTCCCGTTACTCAGTGTTCTTTCCCGTTACAAAGTGTTCATTCCCGTTACTCAGTGTTCATTCCCGTTACAAAGTGTTCATTCCCGTTACTCAGTGTTCATTCCCGTTACTCAGTGTTCATTCCCGTTACTCAGTGCTCATTCCCGTTACAAAGTGCTCATTCCCGTTACAAAGTGTTCATTCCCGTTACTCAGTGTTCATTCCGTTACTCAGTGCTCATTCCCGTTACAAAGTGCTCATTCCCGTTACAGTGCTCATTCCCGTTACAAAGTGTCATCCCGTTACAAAGTTCCCGTTACTCAGTGTTCATTCCCGTTACTCAGTGTTCATTCCCTTTACAAAGTGTTCATTCCCGTTACTCAGTGTTCATTCCCGTTACTCAGTGTTCTTTCCCGTTACTCAGTGTTCTTTCCCGTTACTCTGTGTTCTTTCCCGTTACAAAGTGCTCATTCCCGTTACAAAGTGCTCATTCCCGTTCCTCAGTGTTCATTCCCGTTACTCAGTGTTCATTCCCGTTACTCAGTGCTCATTCCTGTTACTCAGTGCTCATTCCCGTTACAAAGTGTTCATTCCCGTTACTCAGTGTTCATTCACATTACTCAGTGTTCTTTCCCGTTACAAAGTGTTCATTCCTGTTACTCAGTGTTCACTCCTGTTACAAAGTGTTCATTCCCGTTACTCAGTGTTCATTCCCGTTACTCAGTGTTCATTCACATTACTCAGTGTTCTTTCCCGTTACAAAGTGTTCATTCCTGTTACTCAGTGTTCATTCCTGTTACAAAGTGTTCATTCAGTGTTCTTTCCTGCTACTCAGTTCTTTCCTGTTACTCAGTGTTCACTCCTGTTACAAAGTGTTCTTTCCCGTTACAAAGTGCTCATTCCTTTTACTCAGTGTTCATTCCTGTTACTAAATGTATATATTTTTCTAAAAAATTAAAGTTAAACCACTGTTTTTATCAGTTTTGTTTGATCCATCATTTACACAATTGTTAAATTATTTAAAAATTATAAACTTGAAGCTTCTGTCTTCTTTTAAATGAAAAAATTGTTTTGCGTTTTTTATTAAAATACACCTTGCCTTGATGTGATATTTTTGTCATAAATATCAATCATTTGAACAAATAACCAACCATTTCTTCATAATAAACACTTTCTTGAGGTGAATACAAAGGAATTAACTGACATGCTTTTAAAAGAGAAAACATGCATCCATCTTCTGCTTTGAAACCTTGTAAAAAATTAAATAAAGTTGCCTGAGATTGACCAATACACATTTTGAATAGTTAAATGTGTGTAGTATTAGATTCAGTGTTGAAAAAGATTAAAAAATAAAGTTTAATTTTGAAGAGTTACAACAAGCAGGTGAAATAATCAGTCTCAACCTCCATCAAACAACTCTGCACAGAAAAAAGCTACTATCACACCGTCAGGCCAAATCCGATTATTTGTGTATCTAAAATTATTGACTGTCCACATTGTGTATCGCAACTGTTCAGATCCGATTTGTGTTCTATGCCGCTCTTTTGTTTTCCAGAATATCTGCATTGCTTTCTAAGGCAATGATGTTGGTAGGTATACATGAATGAATGTAGCTCAAAACGGATTTGTAAAAATCACATTTCATAAGATATTTTGCAGTTCACACTTGCTAAACCTGATCAGATTTCAATCGGATATGCACAAAAATCGGATTTGGACTGACCGTGTGAACGTAGTCCAAGAGAATGAGCAGGGGCTCCTAACACGTTTACACGACACCGTTTTCAACTAAAAACAGAAAACTTTTTAGCATTTGGCCGTTCATTCACACAACAACAGCGTTTTTGTGGCCTGAAAATGCAAACTTTTGAAAACGTGTTTCAAAGTGCAAGTTTTTGAAAACAATAATGTTTTTATCTCCATGTAAACTAAAAAACATTAATTTGTGAAAACGGTGGTGTCAATTGCATGTGTATTATGTGTTCAGTCTATATGCATGTGTTTCTTTACAAAGTGACATCGCCATCTACTGGCCTGGCAGCAGAATACAGCGATTTTAGTCATTTTCGCGGATCAGTGTGAACGGGATCATTTTGACAATGTTGTCGCCTGTACGCAAAAATGCCAAAGGATGAGCTTTTCAGTTTTTAGTACATATGTTTAGGTTTTTTTATTGCAGGAGAGGACACTACAAGTTTCTACCATAAAATAATGTAATTGCAACTTTTTATCTAGTAATTCCAATTTTTTCCCTCAAAAATGCAAATTCTGACCCCCCCCCAGAATTGATATAAATGTTGCTATTACCTTTTTTTATTTTTATATTCCGTGGCGGAAACAAGCTTCCTTAGACCACAGATGTGTAGCTACAAAAGTGAATCTAAAAACACAGAAGGTGAATTAAAAGTGTAAAATGTGAAGATACTTACATGTGTTGTTTGAAGAACATCCTATAAAATCCACCAGAATGGACAGCGTTCAAATCGAAGGCTTTTTGCTCATCGACTGGACAGCAATTTATACTTGAATTATATGATACTGAGAAACTTTAATGAACATTAAAAGTCAAATAATAGCTCAAATAGTACATTTAGTAGTCAAATTTAGACTCATTGAACCTGTCTAAATAGAGACGGAACGAAATAATCACTAGTGAAAAGGTCTGAACTGAAACTCAAACTAATTATAAAACTAAAAACAAAGATTCATACATCATATAACGAACCAATGTCAATTACTAATGGCAAAATCAGTTTTATATGGTCACATTGCCTCTGTTCAGACAACAAACATGCAGTAAAAACCTTTGAAACTGTTTGTTTAGGTGTTTTACACAAATTACATAAAATTTGTAGTAATAATAATTCAACATTTTAGCTTACAAATTCTTTAACAATTATGACATGGCAGAGTCAAGGTTCATTGAAATCAGTTATGACTGACATATTGGTATGGATAGATCCTAATGTTTAATGTGATTGCCAATGTACATGCATAAATATGAGGGGTTTGCAACCTTTTTACACTTACGCATAGAAATGGTTCTTTAAAAAAAGTCCAAAGTCATGTATAAATGATGTCAAAGGTCAAGTCATACATCACATATATCATACTCAAAACAAATGAATAATAGAGAACGGAGACAAAAGCAGTTTTCAAATATTATATTAATCTTTATTTCAGTTTTGACAAAATACCCATAAAATCCAAAGCTCCTACCTTTACAAAAATATGTCTACAAATTTCCTCTGGTCTTTTCATGGGAGCGAGCGAATAAAACACAGTGTGAGTATCCGATAACACCGCACTACTGCGCAGCGTCACATGACTCGCCTCCGAGATCTGACTCGCGCTCCTCCTGTTAGTGTTTACAGCGTCGCTCGCGCAGCAGCAGCAGCGTTATCAAGAGTCCGATAGCAGCTGTCCTGTTCACCATCCAACACGTCTTAAATTAATCAACTTAAATTAGCATTCCACAAATATACAGTAACAACATGATTGTTTTCCATTAACAACAAATAAGGTAGAACTAATGTACAGACGTTGAAGCTGTTTCAAGTGCCGCCAACATAAAGCTTGATTATAAGATGATACACAAAAAAAAACAAAAAAACGTCTTTTTGGTCCCACAGAGTTGTACACATTTATAGTGAGAATACAAAAGCACAGCAGCTCAGCACAAGAGAAGGCAACTGAGTTTCTTCAAGCCAGTTTAAATGTAAATGAAGATCTTTATCTTCTGACTCCAAAGTGCAATTGAGCGTATGAAGAGGATCCTGGGGGAAAAAAGTTTCACGTTAGCATGAAATCACAGTTGACAGTATCAATCAGTGCAGGTCAGTCGCTGCTGGTTACCTGACTGCACACTTCCCAGTCGTCTCTGTAGGGCCTCCAGACGGGATATATAGTCGGTGAGAGCGCGATCAGGGTCGTAGTTCTGCAGGTGAGAACATGGTAAACCTCCGGGGTCAGCGGCCATACTGTGATACCTAGAGAGAGAGATGCAAACACCCATAAAGATCAATAAGTGTCCCAGAAAGCCATGTCTCAGACAGCGTTTGAATACTGAATTCAGTTCTCTTTCACATCTTCTAATTCACAGAATTATACAGAAATGCCGGTTTTGTCTTAAGTGAACGTAAACAGCTGAGAAATGAAACGCTTGTGTATCAGTATATTGGATCCGTGCATCGGCTCTTAAAGTGACAGCAGCCTAATATTCCTGCTGCTGTCTGTGTTTTGGCTTCACAGTAACGAGAATTGTTTGTGTTTATTATGGGCTGCTCAGACGCGTTCGTGTACCTGTGCTGGACTGATGCGGCGGAGCGAGGCGAGTCTCGTCCTGTTCGGCCGCGGCTGCTCGTCTGTCTCTCTCTGAACACCTCCACAGTGCCGGGGTGCAGGAATGAAGACTCGTTCCTCACATCAGCACCTTCAGCAGCAACACAGTGCAAAGGGTTTCATTACAAAAAAAATATTATATATATACACACACACACTTTCTATTCATGAAACAATGCAGACAGTATATTTGTATGTATTTTTGTGATCAGTCAGGTGTGAGGGTGTCACCTGTGATCTGGCTGAGGCCGTTTCTGCTCACGATCGGAGAGGTCACGGCTCCTCCGGCTCGCTGCCATCTCTTCACCAGAAACCTCATCCTGCAGTAGACAGACAGAGATTATCCAGCTGTACAGAACTGTGTGGACTAGACATTACTGTTACATCAACAGCTTTAAACATGTCGCTGTGACCCCATCTGTGATGGTAAGGTCAAATTTAGACATCAAGCCTGAAACATCTCAGTAGTAGCTCTGATTATACCAGTTACATTAATACTGGGTTTTCTAAAACGAGGTTCGTAAGTTAAGGAAAAGCTAATAATTAAATCAGAACATTCTAAAAAATTAAAATAACTAATTTTAAAATAAAACCAAATCAATCAAAATAAAACGCTTACTAAAAAATGTATTAAATTATAAAAAATCAAATTAAAATAATTTAGAAATAAAAACAATCAAAATAAAACACTTACTAAAAAATAATAAAATCATCAGAAGTAAGTTTAAAATAAATAATTGTAAAATAAAAACAATCAATCAAAATAAACCACTTACTAAAAAATTATGAAATCATAAAAATGTCAAATTAAAATATTTTTTTAAATAAAACCAATCAATTAAAATAAAACGCTTAAAAAATTAAATAATAAAAATGACAAATTAAAATAATTTAAACAAAAAACAACCAATCAAAATAAAACAGAAATAAATAAATCATACAAATGTAAAATAAAAAAATGTAAATTAGTTATTAATTACAAAAAAATAAATAAATCATAAAAATGTCTAATTAAAATAAATAATTTAAAAATAAAACCAATAAATTAAAATAAAACAAAAATTGAAATCATCATTTTAAATTAAAATCATTTTTTTAAATAAAACCAATAAATTAAAATAAAAGATTCACTAAAAAATGAAAAATCATAAAATAAAAACAATCAACACCTACTAAATAAAGAAGAAATATTTTATTAGTTTACTTGCATGTCATGTGACTATTAACCATCTTCAGTGAACTGTTGCTAATTTATTGAAATATGAACTGAAATATTAACCTCAGGAGAACTTGAAGTATTCAAGTTCAAATATTTAATGTCAAAAACATGTCTGGTCGAGCCGATATCCTCGTGGTCAGCGCTCCGACGTGTAGCACAGCTGTGACCCGAATTCTGACCTTTCCTGATCCCATCCCTGTCTACTCTATACTATCCTATCCCAATAAAGGCAAAACGCCAAAGATAACTCTTAAACAGCAGAAGTGTGTGACTGTACCGGGAGAGGGCGATGGAGACGCGCACGGCCGATCTGAAGCGCGTGAAGCCCCTGCGCTGACGGCCCAGAGACTCCAGACAGGTGTGTGTGGGCTGGCCGCCCATGCGGGCGATCAGAGACAGCGTGGCCTCCTCACACTCCTGAAATCCACCCAGCAGCAGCAGAAGATACTTCTTCTGATAGATCAGAGCCTTCCGGAAGCTCTCGGCACGCAGGTATTTCCCATACATCCTCTGTGGAGACATCAAGTGCACATCTGAGCACCTCTCTGGATCATGAAATGACAAATGGGTTTATATAGCGCTGCTGGCCTCACCTTGAGGGCCGTGTTGTCCAGGTCGGCTCCGGTCAGATCTCGCAGCGTGTCGGAGCGAATGTCTGCTCTCAGACGGGTCAGTTCTGCCTCTGCCTGACGGAGGGACTTTTCCAAACGGTTCCTCTCTTGAGCCCAAGACTCGCGCTCACTGGAGAACAAGACCAGCTCCTGACGGTCCACACCGCTCCTGCTGGACACCTGAGAGAGGAACGACAGGTCAGCTTCATTCCTGCAGCGCTGTGTACGGTACAGAGTGTTTCAGACGGGAAAATAAGAGAATCAATGATGCAAACGTCATCAAATATGAGACTAATTCAGCTGTAAAGCAGATCTACTGACGACTATAGTGACGTTATTCAGATCAATTGAGTTTAAACTAGTTTTGTTCTCATCCAATGTGCTCTCAGAACGAAGGAGAAAAAATACAGACAGAAAAAGAAAAAATAGACAAATGACAGAAAAAAGAAAAATGACAGAAAAAATAAAAAATAGACAAATGACAGAAAAAAGAAAGACAAATACAGAGAAAAATAAAGAAAAAAATGACAGAAAAAAGAAAAATGACAGAAAAAAGAAAAAATAGACAAATGACAGAAAAAAGAAAGACAAATACAGAGAAAAATAAAGAAAAAATGACAGACAAAATAATGAAAAAAATAAAGACAGAAAAATAATGTGCTCTCAAAAAGAAGGAAAGAAAAAATACAGACAGAATAAAGCTAAAAAAAAAATACAGAGAAAAAATGACAAAAAAAGAAAGAAAAATGACAGAAAAAAAGACAAATGACAGAAAAAAATAGAAAAATATAGACAGAAAAAAGAAATACAAAAACAGAGAAAAATAAAGAAAAAATTATGAAAGAAAAAACAAAAAATAAAGAGAAAACAATTAAATAGACAAAAAAGAAAGAAATACAGACAGGAAAAACTGACAGAAAAAATGAAAGACAAATGACAGAAAAAGGAAGAAAAATACAGAAAGAAAAATAAAGAAAAATGACAGAAAAAAGAGAAATATAAAAAAATAAAATAAAAAACAAAAAATAAAGAGAAAAGAAATGGCAGAAAAAATAAAAATACACAACAAAAATCAAGAAAAAAATGACAGAAAAAAAGAAAGACAAAAGTGAAAAAAACAAACAAAAGAAAAACCAGAAAAAATAAAGTAGAAAAAAAAGACAGAAAAAAGAAAAATACACAAAAAAAAAAAATCAAGAAAAAAATGACAGAAAAAAGAAAGACAAAAGTGAAAAAAAAAATAACAAAAGAAAAACCAGAAAAAATAAAGTAGAAAAAAAAAGACAGAAAAAAGAAAAATACACAAAAAAAAAAAATCAAGAAAAAAATGACAGAAAAAAGAAAAAATAGAAAGAAAGAAAGAAAGAAAAGAAAGAAAGAAAAAGAAAGATGGACAGAAAGAGCATGTGTGATAACTGTCAACAGCAGGCATTTTTTAGAATTATACAATGATTGAAGCTTCATTATCAACCGCTACGTTTAATGATTGATTGATTGATTGACTCACGCTGTCTGCCGTGACCTTCTTCTGTCTGTACCGCCGCAGCTCCTCCTCGAGTTTCAGTAACTGGTTTCGTAAGTCGTTCTTCTCTTCTGTCAGTCGGCTGACGAATCCCGTCAGTTCAGCGTTCTGCCTGAGTAAACGCTCAATCAGCAGACTGGACGAGCCTCCAGCCAGCAGGGCGGCGCTCTACACACACACACACACACACACACACACACACACACACACACACACACACACACACACACACACACACACAGGAGAATGAGTAATGCCTTATCTCACGCCTCCAAAGGACCAATCACAGACTATCTGATATATATTACACAACATCTGATTGGCTGGATTACAGAACACAAATATGAATATTTATATATAGTATACTTAAATATGTATTTACAAAAGTCCATTATATGAATAAGCCACACAAGCTAAATGTGCTCGCTCACCTCCGGGAGAGCAGAAGGGGCTGATGGGATATGCTGTAACAGTGACATTACATCTTGTACATTACTGTGAAGCCACGCTAGACTTTCCCGGTCGGGCCCTTCTCCAGATGACCTGCACACACACACACACACACACACACACACACACACACACACACACACACACACACACACACACACACACACCAGTCACGGGCTGCAACACCTGCACAACTTTTCAATATCAGACACATCGCTTCAATTTCATTCAAACATTTTAATCCAAATTAGATTAAATGCAAAAAGTGCATAGAGAACTCTGCTCCACAATGCCTGGGTGTAGTGGATCATTGCTATGCAGTTGCTAAGGCATTGCTATGCAGTTAAGAGTGTTCTAAGTGATAGTACATTGCTATGCAGTTGCTAGGATGTTCTGAGTGGTAGAATTTTTTTATTGAGTTGCTAAGGCGTTGCTAGGGTGTTTTGAGTGGTAGTAAATGTTTATTGAGTTGCTAAGGTGTTGCTAGGGTGTTTTGAGTGGTAGTAAATGTTTATTGAGTTGCTAAGGTGTTGCTAGGGTGTTTTGAGTGGTAGTAAATGTTTATTGAGTTGC
This sequence comes from Megalobrama amblycephala, assembly GCF_018812025.1. NCBI lineage: Eukaryota > Metazoa > Chordata > Actinopteri > Cypriniformes > Xenocyprididae > Megalobrama > Megalobrama amblycephala. The sequence continues at coordinate 42,920,613 of NC_063052.1, read as the reverse complement.
TAAGGTGTTGCTAGGGTGTTTTGAGTGGTAGAATTTTTTTATTGAGTTGCTAAGGTGTTGCTAGGGTGTTTTGAGTGGTAGAATTTTTTTATTGAGTTGCTAAGGCGTTTCTAGGATGTTCTGAGTGGTAGAATTTTTTTATTGAGTTGCTAAGGCGTTGCTAGGGTGTTTTGAGTGGTAGTAAATGTTTATTGAGTTGCTAAGGTGTTGCTAGGGTGTTTTGAGTGGTAGTAAATGTTTATTGAGTTGCTAAGGTGTTGCTAGGGTGTTTTGAGTGGTAGAATTTTTTTATTGAGTTGCTAAGGTGTTGCTAGGGTGTTTTGAGTGGTAGTAAATGTTTATTCAGTTGCTAAGGTGTTGCTAGGGTGTTTTGAGTGGTAGTAAATGTTTATTCAGTTGCTAAGGCATTGCTAGGATGTTTTAAGTGGTAGTAAATTTTTGTGGAGTTGCTAAGGCATTGCTAGGATGTTTTAAGAGGTAGAATTTTTTTGAGTTGCTAAGGCATTGCTAGGATGTTTTAAGTGGTAGTAAATTTTTGTGGAGTTGCTAAGGCATTGCTAGGATGTTTCAAGTGGTAGATTTTTTTTTTTTAGTTGTTAAGGTGTTGCTAGGGTGTTTTGAGTGGTAGTACATTTTTATTGAGTTGCTAAGGCATTGCTAGGATGTTTTAAGTGGTAGTAAATTTTTGTGGAGTTGCTAAGGCATTGCTAGGATGTTTCAAGTGGTAGATTTTTTTTTTTAGTTGCTAAGGTGTTGCTAGGGTGTTTTGAGTGGTAGTACATTTTTTGTTGAGTTGTTAAGGTGTTGCTAGGGTGTTTTGAGTGGTAGTACATTTTTATTGAGCTGCTAAGGCATTGCTAGGATGTTTTAAGTGGTAGTAAATTTTTGTGGAGTTGCTAAGGCATTGCTAGGATGTTTCAAGTGGTAGATTTTTTTTTTTAGTTGCTAAGGTGTTGCTAGGGTGTTTTGAGTGGTAGTACATTTTTATTGAGTTGCTAAGGCATTGCTAGGATGTTTTAAGTGGTAGTAAATTTTTGTGGAGTTGCTAAGGCATTGCTAGGATGTTTCAAGTGGTAGATTTTTTTTTTAGTTGCTAAGGTGTTGCTAGGGTGTTTTGAGTGGTAGTACATTTTTATTGAGTTGCTAAGGCATTGCTAGGATGTTTTAAGTGGTAGTAAATTTTTGTGGAGTTGCTAAGGCATTGCTAGGGTGTTTTGAGTGGTTGTAATAAATTGTTGAGTTGCTAGGGTGTTTTGAGTGGTTGTAATTGCTAGGATGTTTTAAGTGGTAGTTGAGTTGCTAAGTTGCTAGGGTGTTTTGAGTGGTAGTATGTTTTTTATTGAGTTGCTAAGGTGTTGCTAGGGTGTTTTGCGTGGTAGTAAATTTTTGTTGAGTTGCTAAGGCGTTGCTAGGAAATTTTAAGTGGTAGTTAATTTTTGTGGAGTTGCTAAGGCATTGCTAGGATGTTTTAAGTGGTAGAATTTGTTTTTAGTTGCTAAGGTGTTGCTAGGGTGTTTTGAGTGGTAGTACATTTTTTGTTGAGTTGTTAAGGTGTTGCTAGGGTGTTTTGAGTGGTAGTACATTTTTATTGAGTTGCTAAGGCATTGCTAGGATGTTTTAAGTGGTAGTAAATTTTTGTGGAGTTGCTAAGGCATTGCTAGGATGTTTTAAGTGGTAGAATTTTTTTGAGTTGCTAAGGTGTTGCTAGGGTGTTTTGAGTGGTAGTACATTTTTATTGAGTTGCTAAGGCATTGCTAGGATGTTTTGAGTGGTAGTAATTTTTTATTGATTAGCTAAGGCGTTGCTAGGGTGTTTTGAGTGGTTGTAATAAATTGTTGAGTTGCTAGGGTGTTTTGAGTGGTTGTAATAAATTGTTGAGTTGCTAAGGCGTTGCTAGGGTGTTTTGAGTGGTAGTATGTTTTTTATTGAGTTGCTAAGGTGTTGCTAGGGTGTTTTGCGTGGTAGTAAATTTTTGTTGAGTTGCTAAGGCGTTGCTAGGAAATTTTAAGTGGTAGTTAATTTTTGTGGAGTTGCTAAGGCATTGCTAGGATGTTTTAAGTGGTAGAATTTGTTTTTAGTTGCTAAGGTGTTGCTAGGGTGTTTTGAGTGGTAGTACATTTTT